>NC_045428.1:26243140-26340640 GCF_902635505.1 Sarcophilus harrisii | reverse complement strand
TTCTTTTCCCCTAACCATGACATGCCTCCCCCAATGCAGCCTGTTCAACACAAAGAAACTATTTTTTTTTTAGTTCTTTATTCAGACAGTAACTCAAATATTTGTTTCATTTAATCAATTACCTAAACACAGTGAAACAGTGATTCTGGTAAAAACAGGCAAGGATTCAGTCTCCCTCATATATCATAGCTGCTGAGCATGGGTCATGCGCCAAATGGGAGGGGGAGACTGAAGATCATCACTCTGATTTCTTTTGATATATATATATATATATATATATATATATATATATATATATATATATATATATATATAAATGTGCTGATGGAGGGCCTCCAATCAACAGAGAGGGCATGGCAAATCTTGATGAAGTAAACTCCGTCTATCCAACTCATCATTTAAACAGCTGTCCTACAGTAAAACAAACAAATAAATAAACAAGCTATGGATTTATATGAAATAAATAAAACAAGGTAGATCAGTGTCCCTAAAAACTTCAAAATAACTCCTAAACAAAGGTAAACTTTGGGATTTAATTAAAATGGTCAACAAAATTTTCTTTAAGCAGCACTCTATTTATTTCTAATTGGAGTGTCCAGTAATGCCTCTCAGCTCTCCCTGCCTACGTGGGTACAAGGACAATCATTTCCAGGGGAAGATTGCCCCTCTGTGACCTCTGATTCTCCATTCTATTTCCTTATCGCTTCTAATGAAATCAATAGTTCTTCCCTTTATACTGCTCCCATCTCATTACCTTTCCTAGAGGCAAAGGATCCTATTCCCCTTCATGCCTCACTCTCATAAAGCTTTCTTATCTAGCCTTTCAAAAAGTTGCTGAAGAAAGTCTCAAAGTTTTATAAAAACTCCTGAATACAAGGAAACTTTGCTTCCAAATTTTATCAGAGGATCTGTTCTAAGCACCAGGCCAGTCCATCAATAAACATTCATTAAGCACTTACTATGTGAAACCAAAGCATCTTATTTTGGAGAAGGAAGTGCAGCCCATAAGGTAAATTGATTTATTCATGGTCATTCAGGTGAAATGTAGAGGCACTGGGCCAAGTGCTGAAGAAAGGAAAAAACAGACCCATTTCTCAAGGACCTCATATTCTAATGGGAAAGCCAGCTTGCAAGAAACTGTGTACATAAGAGCAGAGTGGAGAAGAGGCAATCATTAGAGAATATACCTTTATTTTGGGTTCTTTTTGCTTGCTTTTAATTCTCTAAGAGGATATGGGTCCAGTGGCAAGATCAGGATCAGGATCAGGACAACTGAAGTCGGCCTTCCTTATTGTGGGAAGTTTTATGGAAAGGACTCTTTCACTCTGATTCTTATCCTCCCTTCCCTTCCTTTATAATAACTGTTCATATTTGTATAGCATATTTTAAAGCCTTATAAAGTACTTTCCTCAACACAATCCTGCAAGATCCACAGTAAAAATACTGTGTTTTTTTTTAACTTTACACATAGGAAAACTGAGGTTTCAAAAGTCATATTTCCTGGCCTGAAAAGACACATAGAGACTATTCTTGTCTTTTACTAGAAATGGAGGCTGGGGAATAGGGAATGGCTAGGCATTTATGCAAAGTAATGAAAATAAAGTTCCAAACAGAGAAAGTAGTTCCACCAGGACAGGATTTTTGAGGGTCTTATGTACAAAGAGAACATAAACAAGGCTTTAAAATGAAGATTTTTTCCCCTCTAACTCACTTATTCTCATTTAAAAAATGATTAATATAAACAAATATAGGGTCAGTGATTTCCAAAGCCAAGTGTAGCAGCTACTTGGCAAAATGTGTTTGGAGGGTTATCAAAATTTCTCTTCTTTTCCCAGATTGACATGTTTATTAATATTTCTATATCAGTTGTTCAGTATGTATTTGTATGTACGAAAGCCATACTTATGCCTCATTTTCTCACTTTCTTAATTGAGCACTTTTTTAAAATAGCTTTCTATTTTCAAAATATATACAAAGATAGTTTTCAACATTCACCCTTGCAAAACCTTGTGCTCCAATTTTTTCCCTCCTTTTCTCCCACACCCTTTCCTGGATGGCAAATAACACAATATATGTTAAACATGTGCAATTCTCCTATACATATTTCCACAATTATCATGCAGCATAAGAAAATCAGATGCAAAACAAAAATGAGGAAAAAAATAAAATGCAAGCAAACAACAACAAAAAGGTGAACATAACATGTTGTGCTTCACATTCATAGTCTTCATAGTCCTCTCTCTGGATGCAGATGTTCTCTCCATCACAAGTTCATTGGAAATAGCCTCAATCATCTCACTGTTGAAAAGAGCCACGTCCATCAGAACTGATCATCACATAATAGTGTTGCTAACCTATAGTTTTCTCTTGGTTCTACTCACTTACCTTAGCATCACTTCATGTCAAGGCTCTTCAGACCTCTTTGAAATCAGGGACCCTGCTGATCATTTTTTATACAACAATAATATCCCATAGCATTCATAGGCCATAACTTGTTCAGTCCATTCTCCAACTCATGAGCATCCACTCAGTTTCCATTTCTTGGCCACTACAAGAAAGGCTGCTACGAACAAAAACTGTCTCTCTTTGAAAAAGAAATCTTGCTCTTATTGCTGATCCTGAAGTTCCCACCATTAGCATCAGTTCTGGAGGGTTTCCATAATGAGACATGGATTTTCAATGTGTTGCAGTATTTTCTTTCTTAACTAAAAGGGGACTAATATTAATTATCAGAGGTAGATTAACTTTGGGAATAGGGAAGAGGAAGGAAATGGTCTGCATCATATTATGCTAGAGTCCTGAGAAGTGGGGATCTCTGACCATCCAAGAAGTGATAACTAAGCATTATAATGTGCCAGTCACTGTACTAGATATGAGGGAATATAGACAGAAATGGAAAGATCCCCAGCCTCCACATTGAAGAAGCTAATATTCTGTGGGGGGAGACAATCTCCATTTATGTGGAGATATAAAAACAAAGTGAATGTGTGAGGGACTAGGAAAGTTCTGGGGAGATCAGGTAAAATATCATGGAGGCTCTTAGCCCCAGTCTTGAAGCAAACCAGATGTAAGAGGATGAATAGAGATAGAATTCATACGAGGCATACAGGATAGATCTGGGGAATGGATTGTTGTTTGGGGGAATAATGGGAAAACAATTTTGAGGGAATATGAGCAGTTAAAGGACACAGAAAATTAAATATGAATATGGAAAGAGAATCAAAGAGAGGGTAGAGATACCAAATGAAGAAGTGAAGAAATGCCAGACAAACCTTGTAAACTAACTTTACTTTTCATTTCTCTCTCTCTCTCCTCTCTCTCTCTCTCTCTCTCTCTCTCTCTCTCTCTCTCTCTCTCTCTTTTCTCTCCCCTTTCTCTCCAGTTATTATTCCTTTCTTCCTTCTTTCCTTTCTTTATTCCTTCTTCCCTTCTTCTCTCTCTCCCTCCCTCCCTTCCGTTTTCACTTTTTCTTCCTTCTGGGTTAATTTCCAATAGCTAGTGAAAGATATTGAGCTTTTTGAAACAAAAGAGTCCTATTTCAAGGTGACCATTTTTCAAAATGTGTCACTTTTTTAATGGGATTTCTATATCTTTGGCTAATTTATTACCTCATTTTCAAATTGCTCCTTACATTATATTGGCTCATTTAAATATGCCTATAATTTCATCAGGAGTATTACCATTAAGCGATAAACAAGCCAGGATGATAACAAAACATAAAGTCTCAATTCTGTGGCATTTAAGAGGCCAAAATGAGTTGTCATCTTTCTCTCTATCCATGTTTTAGTCTTCATTTTTCACATTCTAATTTCAAGATAGGATTCTTATTTTAA
Organism: Sarcophilus harrisii; assembly: GCF_902635505.1. Classification (NCBI taxonomy): domain Eukaryota; kingdom Metazoa; phylum Chordata; class Mammalia; order Dasyuromorphia; family Dasyuridae; genus Sarcophilus; species Sarcophilus harrisii. Next base: position 26,336,807 of record NC_045428.1, on the reverse strand, counting down.
TTTCATTTAATTTCATCTTGAGGTAGTAAAGCTTGGCACACTAAATTCTATTCTTAGACTGAAAATGTCTGTTTTCAAGTCCTGCTTCTGACATATATCAGAAAAATGGTCCTTAACAAGTCATGTATCCTTTATGTGCCTCAGGTAGGTCCCAAAGCTCATAGAATCATAAATTTAAAGTGAGAAAGGAGTTAGGAGCCATTGAGTATAGTCCTTCATTTTATACATGAAGAAATTGAGGTATAGACGGGAAAAGTAACTTCCTTAAACTCACAGATGGAATAACTAAAAAAGGTAGAATTAAACTCAAATTTACTGATTTCAAAGCCAATGTTTCTTTTATTGTCTTAAGTGCACATTCATGAACAACTTGTGTTTTCTCTGTGTTGGGAATTTCTTCACAGGAAGCAACCAATGGTAAGGAATTTAACAATAAAATTATTATTATCTATATGCATATATACACACAAATGTATATATGTATACATATTTCACTTTAAAATATTAACAAATACAAACATTTCAATATAAAAAGGAACAAAAAGTAAAATTATATATAGAATTGTGAAGTATTTTATAAATGTATTTATATATTGTACACAAAAATTTAAAGAAATTATCCTTTTTAATTTGCTTCTTTTTTTAACCTCTTAGTCCACAATTCACCTAATTTTTTTTCATCTTTCCCTCAACATCACAGTCTTTCATGTATGGGCAGCAAGCATGACTACAGACAGAATAAGTGCTGTTCTTTGACTCTTAGATCATCTCTCAGCATCACAGACACTAGCATATTCATCATTATGGACCTCACTTGCCATTTAACCATTGGTCTCTACCTTGAATGCAACTCAGTAAAAAAAATCTAGACATAGGACAAAGGAAAATATCACTGGACATAAGTTTAAAGCCTTTGCTGTTTGTCCTTTTTTCTGAAGTAGACCATGATGTCAGAGAGGTGATGCCATGAAAGTTAATTGGATTGAAGTGAGAGAAGGTTGGGCAAGGTCACCTGGATCACTTTCTCCTCCAGAACCATCTGAGTCCAATGGCAAGACATAGACCACGACAACTGAAAATGTCCTTAAATGCAATGGGAGCCTTTTTAAGCTAGTGTTTTCAATAAGTCCCAGTTCAACTTAGGTACCACTCATTCAGTTATTAAGGCTAAGTAGCAATTCAGGCAAAGAATCTCCTCTTTCATCTAATCAAAAAATATCAACATCAATTAAGTGTTTATTAAACATTTACTGTTACAGGAGCAACCTGCTAGTGGCTACTTGAGATCTAATTCTGAGCAGCAGAGTAGATCCCTTCATGTGAAAGGATGAAAAGGATACAAGGAGACTGAGAGGCAGTTGTGTTCTCTGACCTCTCTCCTCTACCCTCTTGTCTCAATTTATCTCATTCCCAATTCACAAGCAACATCTGTATCAGTAAATGCTGATTTGGAATTCCTTCAAGTGGGGTATGATTCAGAGCTGTGGGAGCTTTAGGAGAACCTATCAGCCCATGAATGGTGCAGTCCCCTTTAACATTTTATAAGTTTTCTGGTTTTTCAATTAGGCATGATCCTTAACAATTTATTATGGACTAGATTTTCTGTAAAGTTCTGTTGCTATAGTTGTTTGTCCTTAGTCATCAAAAAAGACCATAATATCCATTGGATGATGCCATGACAAGTAAGTAAATTGTATGTAGGTGAGGGAGGGCTTGTAAACTCATCTGCCTTACTCACCTCTGGAACAATCAAAGTCCTGTGTCAAGAACTAGATCAGGACAACTGGAGTTGGCCCCAGACACAGAGGCAAACTTAGGGCTTTTAAAGCTAAGTCTGTAACAAGTCTCAATTTGACTGAGACAATGTCCAATCAGTGATTACGGCAAAGTAAGAATTGAGTCAGAGAATGGCCTCTTTAATCTAGTTTCTAAAAAAATCAGACTTGGGGATAAAAAGAATAAAATCATTCTCTGCCTTCAGCATTACCATTCTAATGAGGGTACACGTAGATAATGATGATTAAGATGATGATGATGATGATGATGATGCTGCTGCTGCTGCTGCTAGTGCTGGTGGTGGTGGTGGTGGTGGAGGAGGAGGAGGAGGAGAAGGAGGAAAAGAGGGAGAAAGGGAGAAAGGGAGAAAGAGGAAGAGAACAGGCATAAGGTAACTCTGGAGGGAAAGTTGGAACTAGTAACTTCTCAGTCAGGAAAATGTCTTTTGCAGAAGTTGAGTTTTGAGTTTCATTAACTCTTCTATAAAATGTAGGGTTTAGTCCAGAGGTCTTTGGATGTCATTTGCAACTCTAAGTCCATGATGTTACAATAATCAGATAAATGATTGGATTTATAAAATTCTAGCAGAATGTCAAGGATCAAATCAAGTATCCTTAATTGCATTGGGTTGGTAATCTTTCTGAACAGAGATGATCTGGTCCTGTGATGGTAAAATTAATGAGGTTTCCCAGCCTGGTAATCCTTGTTAGAGCTTACATTGTATCAGCAGGACCATCAAGAAAACCAGATCACATCTATACTACAGTGAGGCATCAGGATATCTAAGATCATAGATTTTTAATTTATAAGAAACTTTCAAGGACTTTATTTTTCCCACCTGAAAAAAAAATTGGTTGGGGCATAGGGTACCCATGCAGTCCTTTGAATAACTAACTAGTTTAACCACTTTGATTCATATAGATGGAAAATTTGCTTAGAGAAGTAAGAGGACTTGGTCAGGGTCACAGAGGTATTTAGTGGAAGAACAGAATCCAAACTTATATCTTTGGCTTATAAACCAAAGAAAAGAAGTTCTTTTTTTATATCTAAAGTGGATCTGGGCTCCAACATATCACACATCCAAGATATGCCTCTGGCCACCTTTTAGGTTCCTCTGTGTCTGGATGCCATTCAGCACCAAACATCAAAGTCACAGACATGCATGAGAAGTGGGTCTAAACTTAGCACTAGCTGCAATGTCTGACCGCCTGGAGCCGTTAAGAATGTTTCCATTGAATACCTTGGAGAGAGAAAAACCATCATTCAATCTCACCATAAAAGCCGCTGTGAGACAAAGATCAATCATCATAAAGGAGCAAAGAAAAATACCATCTATCATAAATATACACGGGCAGGTGTACATTAACAACACACGTATGGATTTATTCAGGAGATTTATACGGAGCCTTGTTGCCAACTAGTGTGTATGCACACATATGTACATGCCGTGCAGCTAAAGTACTAATAAAAACTGGAACATAATCATACACTGCTATAAATCATTTATTAGGTAAACACAGAGTTTTATAATAGGAAAAAAATTTTTTTCTCACAAGGAAATGACAGACTTTCAGGCCCATAAAGTCGGTGCTTGAATGCTGAGCTGTATGCATTTGCTCATTATAACACCGCATCTGTGAGGCTGCATTTTAAAAAGATCACTGAAGAATCCGAAATGTTTTACAAATTGGCTCCAGTCCACAAATCTTTAAAATTTATGGTCAAATTCTCTTTACTGCACATTCCCAGGTGCCATGGCAAGTTTTTAGGAGGGGACTTGGTTCCACTTCAGAGGAAGCCAATTTCATTAAGGTGATGGCTGTGCAGCTTCCCACACTACCTCCTTATCAATCATCAATCCTATTGCCAAAATGATTGGAAAAATTCAATAACAACCCAAATTACCCGAACTTTTTGTCAAAATGTAAATCATCCCCTCCTTTCCAATTACATTCTTCTTTGTATCCCAATCACTATCTAATTTCATCTTTCTCATACCTTCTCTTCTCTAAAAGGGATCTTTTAAAGAACTTGTTTTCCGTCATGGTGTTTTATTGTCTTTCCTTTCCATGACCTTATGATTGTTTTTTTTTCAGTGTAGGAATCTACTGACTTGGGATCCTCTTTTATCAGTATTGCATATAAATTGCCTGTACCCTACAGCTTTAGAGAGTAGCATGGGCTGTATTAGTAGGATTGCAGATTTAGACAGGATATCAGAGGCTGTGTAATCGAACTTTCTCATTTTATCGATGAGATAATGAAGTCTATTGAAATCAAATGCCCAGATTACTACTGCTAGGAGGCATTCAAGGTTCTCTGACTCTGAAATCAATTCCCTATCTTTTAAAGCCCCTGCTTCTCTTCAGTCACACAGGGCATTTGCAATGTACAATCCTTCTCTTTTATTACAATCCTTAGCAGGAAAAATTATACCATGTGGGAATAGTTTCCTATGATCTTAACTAGATGTAGACTCAGGTGATCCAAGGCAAGGGGGAAGAGTGCCCATCTCAGAAATGTTTGGAAAATCACTTTCTTGAAATTAATGAGATGATAGTGATATAATGAAAATATTGGCATTGATATTAATTAATGGTAATTGATACCAATATTATTGATATTAATATTGGTAATTGATACCAATTAATTAATTGGTAATGATATTAATTAATATTAAGAACCTCCATTTAATTATATTTTTAACAGGCAAAACTGCTTCTGGGGCCAAAAGTTTCCGTTACCTTCAATGTCCTGCTTCTCTATAACAAGATAAAATGTCCTTGCCTCAGGAGCTGTCAGGTCAGAGTGAGTTGTTCTCACAACAGCCCCATGTTGTAGAGATGAGAATCAGGAGCAAATCCATGCATGATCAAATGTGCCCTCAGCCCTGAAATCTGGCTTTCCAGAGGGCCCCCACCACTTGAGTGACCTTCATAGGGTTACAATCTGCCTTATGGAGCTGATGAAAATGAGCTGAGGAAACAGTTCCAGAATCAATCTAGATGAATTTTATTACCCTATACTAGATACCGTATAACCTACCAGATACGGACACTAAGTGATTGTCATTATTTTCTTTTTGGATGGAAAGGGAATAGGATTAAATTAAAATAGTACAATGGAAGGAATAATCTCTGGAGTTAACAGACCCACTATTGATCAAACTTTGATGAACACCTCTTATGTGACCATAAGAGAATCTCAGTTTCTTAATCATAAAATGAAGAGATTGGACCAGATTACCTCTGAGATCCGTTTCATTTCTAAATCGATGAACCTAAATAGATTTCATATGAACCAAACCTAATAACTGGAAAACAGTTCTCACTATTGTGAATATCACTCTGCTAAACTACGTTGATCTAATTATCAACTGTAAGGAAAGATATTTTTCAGTTCAATATGAACAATACAAGAGGCTTGCTCTAACTTCTGCTGTAATTTTAGTAGCTTAATAATTTTTTTTATTTCAATTAGTTCAGTAAATTAATGGGTAAGGAGGCAGAATGTTACCATCGATAACTTGATCATGAGAGGTGGCAGAGAAGCTCTTCCCAAAGACACATCTGCTAGAAAGGGATGAAAACTAGTGTGAGGCAAACACAGATATATAGCCCCAGTGTCTATCAAATGTAAAATGATTGAACAAGAGTTTTTAACATTTTCTTATGTCATAGAGCCCCTGTAGCCATCTGAAAAGCCTATGGAGACAATCTTAGAACAATGTTTTTAAATGCATAAAATAAAATGCATATAATTAATGAAGAATCCAGTTATATTAATAATTCTATTCTATTCTAGTATTTAAATTCATGAGTCTCAAGTTGATAACTCCTGACCAAGATGAAAGCTTCTAATACATCAGATTACTGAAGACTGATAGAAAAGTATGGACATAAATCACATGAATAAGACATCATAGGTAGGTGGTGATTTGTCATTAGTGTGAGAATGATGAAATTGTTTGTAGATCTATGAACATATCCAAGTCAGAAAAAATCTATAAGATGTCCATTGGAAAAGAGTGTATGTCGTAGAAATAGCTCATGAGGGACTTCCAAATGAGAAGGATACTCCTTGAATGTGTTTTCTGTTTACTCCTTGCATATTTATTTCTATAATTCTTGAGGATTACAAAGAAGAAGCTCCTATCTGAGCTTGTATATAAAAAACCTCAATGGATAGAAACATAAGGGTACTTTTCTCAGTTATTCCATGACGTTACTGGAAAAATAACCTGGGGAATATTTTCAAACCCTATAAGATTTGTAACCATTTCATTAGAGAAACTCTAGTTCCTTGAGAAAATGATGTCTTATTGTCTAAGAAAATGCAATCTCAGATGAAGTGCAAGATCCATGAGGAGTGGAGTCTGATGTGTAATTAGATGATTAGCGATGCTTTTTAGATGAGCATCAGTGTCCAAACAAGAGAAGAAAGAAATGAAAGACCAGAGACTTTCCACTCACCAGAAAAACCCAAAATGAGACATTAATTCTGATCTGAGTTATACAGCTAGTAATCTTAATTGAACAAAGTTACCTAATTCAGATCTACGTTCTCTGACTTAGGGTTCAATGCCTCCTATGGGGGCCATTTCCAATTTTTTAAAAATCTAATTATTATGAAACACTATTTTTTACAAAGAATTGGAAGAAAGGAGAATGTCACAGTTTGTGAGAACATTGATATCACTGTCCTTTATGAAAGTCCACAAAGCAGAATTCAATAGTTCCACTTTTATAATTATTCTGGATCAGTTGGTACTAGAAATCACATCTTTTCCTGAAGTGTCTTAAATATCCCAGACTCATTAAGTTTAATCAATTAATTAATATTGAGATTTTAGGCTTTGATCCTGAATTGGCCAAATTATTTAATTAACTTTTGGTAATGATAGTCTATCCCTGTCTGTCTCTCTCTGTCTGTCTGTTTCTGTGTCTCTCTCTGTCACTCTCTCTTACACACACATACACACAAACAAAAAATTTTCTAGAGTCACATAACGTGACCCTCTATAAAAACTGAGAATGGGGAATTATACACACACACACACACACACACACACACACACACACACACACACATATATATATATATATATATATATATATGTTTATATATACACTTTCCAAAGAGTGAATAGGTAAAATTTTCTTTCTAAATGATTTCTATAGGCATGTGTATGGAAAGAAAGAAACAGAGACAAAAATAATCAAAAGAATCCAAAATTTAAAAAAAACTTTCATAAAATTTAATGGTTTTTCTGAATTTAAGCTTGGTAAAAAAGAAAACCTATGTAGATACACATTCTGGTTTTTGTATTGAAAACTATTAGTAAATGCAAAGGGACCTCATAAATACCTGAGAAAATAGACAAAGCAGTGAATCTATTAGGTCATAAAAGCACATGGATTTAGAATTTAAAGGAACCTCAGAGGTCATTTATTCTATTCCTTAATGTTGAAACTGAGGAAAAGAATTCTCAGAGAGAGAGATGTAACTATTAAAGTCTTCAGTTGAAAGGCAGAAAAGGTAGAATTTGAATGCCTGTTAACGATTTCCTTTCTGTACTCTTTACTAGCTGTGTGATCCCAATCAAGTCACTTAAATCTATTGCCTCAGTTTCCTCATCTGTAAAAGGAGCTGGAGAAGAAAATGGCCAACCACTCCAGTATCGTTTCCAAGAAAACCCCAAATGGGGTCACAGAGGACCAGACATGATTGAAATGACAACAACAACAATAACAAACCTCTAACTCGACTACAATATTCTTTTTTTCCCCTACCAGTAAATTGTGACACATTTTAGAACTTTGCCCTGAAATCTTTGAAAAGCATATTAGAACAGGAAAAATAGTTTCCATTTGTGCAGAAATGTATTATTCTTCTTAACTCAAGTCAACTAATAGACCTAAAGAACATGAGCGGCCCTAAATTGTTTTCCAAACTTGGGCATAGCCCATCTTAGCAATTTATGGATAGATGTATACCTACCCACAAATGACCCAATTTCTACCCAAGGGTAGTAACCTATGCTTCTGTCTTTTAAAAACCAATCCAGTGAAAGAGAAAACAATAAGCCAGCACCTCTCTGAAGTTAATATCAGCAGTTTTGAAGGTCCAGATATATTTTTAAAGTGATTCAAATCCACTTAGATGATTGTCACCTTGACATGCTGATAACCTCAGTCTATTCTCCTTGTTTATCATCATTTGGGAAACTCAGGCATTTGGAATGTAGTAGAAACCACTTGTTTAATCATTCTTCTTTTAAGAGGCATTTACTGGGCAGAATATAGGGAGATATTTAAAGCTCTCCTAAGGAACAAGTTGAAAACCTGAAGTATACAGAGGGTCTGTGCATATATTTCAGAGGATATATTATCTTTGATAAAAAAAATAATTTTTTTTATTTCCAATAACCTCTAAATGAAATTATTTTTTCTTCATTCATAAATGTAGAGAAGGAAACATTCTGTGAAGGGACTTATAGGCTTTATCAGAGTTTCAAAGAGTTCTCTGATAAAAAAAAAATTAAGAATTCCAGTTTTGTCTTATTTATATTTATGCCTTGGACAAATATTCTGACATTTAGGAAATGTCTTTAAATTAAGGAATCGATTCATTAGGATTAAGGAACAGATGTGAAGAGCATTTTCTTTAGCCCAACTTTTAGAAACATACATACATAGCAACATATCCTAAGTTCAATTCACTTCAACAAGCAATTTTAAGGAGATTCTCTATGGAATGCAATTTGCTAAGTATTGGGGAGGCAGAGATTATGATATATATATATATATATATATATATATATATATATATATATATATATCACATATACCTGCCCTAAGGGAGATGGAATTCTTCAAAAGAGATATAAAAAGCAAACAGAAAATTGGTACTTAATTTTTTGAACAGGGAGAATACAAGAATCTTATAAGGCTTCCTAAAAAGGGGAACCCATGAGCTGAGTTTGGAGTGAAGCTAGGAATTCTAAGAAGTAGAGATGGGTGAAAATGCATTTTGGTCTTGGGAAAGAGCTACCATTTGCAAAGGCATAACACCAGAGATGATCTCTTCCGTATTATTATATTAGGTGAATAAATAAATTCAAATTCACATAATTTACAAAACAAAGCTGGTCCCCCAAAAGACCAAGCATCCAGTCACCCAGCTGCGTATTAGCTTTTACCTTCCTTATCTGTATTACCTTTCCCCCTTTACTCCTCTTATTCTAAAGGTTAAGATCAAATAAAAGCTTACAGAAAGGGCAAATGACCAATTCTTGTACAGTCCACTGACCATCTTTGGTACTTGCAAGACCACAGTATCTATTCCTCAGGCACTCTTTCTACCATTAGAAGTCTTCCTCTTTTAGAATATAAACTCCTTGAAGGAAGGAATCGTCTCATTTATTTGTGTTAATCAGACAATAAACATTTATTAAGCACCAACTATAAATCAAACATTGTCACAAGTGCTAGATACAAAAATAGACAAGATAATTCCTGCCTTCAAGAAATTTACAATTTAATGGACAGTACTTACTACAATAATTGAAACATAAGTATTTAATCTTTTATCATTCATTCATTCTATAATTTATTTATATTTATAGAGTACATTTTACACATTATTTCACTTGAGCCATCCAACAGTATTATTATGAGGTAGATACTATTTCTATTGCTATTTCTTGTTGTTGTTGTTTTCTGTTTCTTCAGATGTGAAAACTGAAGCCCAGAGAAGTTAAGTGTCTTAACTCAGGATCACACTTCTAGCAGAAATTTGAGGCTGGATTTGAAATCAGGCCTTCTTGGCCAACAAGCCTAGCAATGTATCCACAATATCACTTAGCTGCTTTCATTCATAAATTATTTCATGTAATCCTCTCACATCCTGTGAAATGGAATGTACTAGTAGCCCTGTTTTATATATAAATAAACTGGGGATTGGAGAAATTAAGAGGATTTACCCAGGATCAATCACCCAGCTAATTGATTTTAGAGTCAGGATGTGAACCCACACCTTTCTAATTACAATTGTATTGTCCATGTTAAAGACAGTTTTTGTAAAAAAAAAAAAAAAAAAAAAAAAAAACACCTCTCCTTTTCAAATACAATTTGGCTTACAAAGACTTGACAATATTGATTTGAACAAAAAATTTCAAGAGCAAAATGATTACATAAATCAGGCTACCCAACCACAGACTTGTATTATTTCGGTATTCAGGACAATGGGCTAACAACTTAGGGACAGAAAGATTAAAAAACAAAAGGTACTCCTTCACTGGCCATTTTTATCTTACTGTAATAAAGTAGAAAGAGCATCAGATTTGGAATCATAAGACAGGTCTGAATCTCCATTCTTATGTTGACTGTTTGTATGATCTATATACCAATTATTTAATTTATTTGTACCTCAGTTTCCCCATCTGAAAAAGAGATTTAGCTATATGATTTCTCAGATGCAGCTCTAAATCCTATGCCATCTCTGTGCATAGGTAAATAAAATACAAGGTAGGATGTAATGAGGACTAATGGAGAGGGGCACTCAATTCTATAGTAAAATGTAAGGAAAGAAAAGAGGAAACGAATACGCATTTGTTTTGTATCTACTGTGAGTGCCAAGTATCATGCTAAGTACTTTAGGGGAAACTCACTCACATATATGTACACATGTCCACCTGCATGCATATCAAAAACTGGAATCAGTCAAGAAAGATTCCCAAAGACCCCATGGTGCCTGAAATGATTCTTGAATGAAAAGAAGTATTCTAAAAGAATAGAAGGCAGTACAAACCATGTCAGAGAAGTGGGGAGAGATCTGATCTGTATTAATATGTGAGTATATGGCAATACAGGGAAGTAGAACACATGTATTAGTTTAGAATGGCTAGAACAAATCATCTATGATGAAAAATGCCATGATTTTCAATGTAGCATGAGTGTGGAGATTAAAATTTCTTCCACTCTTATGTTCTCATTTTTTCTCTGATTTTCTAATATCCATCCATACTGGCAGCTCAGAAGATCTTTAAGGAAGCATCCATTGCAGCTAACTTTTAGACTTCTAGGGACAATCCTGATGTGAGGCAAGTGATGCACCTAAAACTGTATAATTTACTCCATTTACCTCTTGATCTGTCCTGAGTGTGTTTCCCATGTAACAAATCATCCAATTGAACTCCATTAGCTAGAGTTATTAAACTTGATCATAGTTAATTTAGTTTCCAGCCAGAAGATACTAAGTAACTAATTATACACATATATACATACACACATTTCATATATATACACAGAGAAAAAGAAGGAAATGGATGGCTGGATAGATATACATGAATATTTAGATACTTAACACACACATTTATCCCCTTTAACACTGGAGCAATGGAAAAAGCTTTATGATTTTTTTATAAACAGGAATGTCTGTGTATACCAGGTAAAATTTCCAATCACCACTAAATTGCAGCTCAGAGACAAAAAGTCAATCCACAAAAGCTCTAAGAGTTGCCATATACTTACATACTCTAATCAAGAAACACGTTAGCAAAATAGCTCTTTGCATGCAATGTATATGAACTATCTTCTTTTTATACATGTCATCTAGCATAGTAAGACCATATCTTTAGAGCTAAAAGGGACTTAAAGCTTGTAGGATCCAATCCCTTTAAATTCTTATAAGGGGACATTCAAGACTCTCTGGTCATGTACAGTAACTTGCTCAAAAGTGCCCAGTGATTAATTTGCAGAATCAAGAATCAGTTTCAGATCAAGCCCCTTTTTGTTTCACCTCTTACTCTCAATCTATCATATGATATTTGGAAGTTACGTTGGAACTATATTGTTAAAATGCATCTAAATATTTTTCTTTCATTTCTCCATTAAATTGTAAGCCATATTTCTGCTTTTATTTGTGTACATGTCTAGGTGTAATACACCATGCTATATGATTTGAGATTTATATTCAATGATACATGGAACAGTGGAAGAAAACAAAGAGATGAGTAAATGATGAAAAAGAGCCAAATGCTCTTTTCCTGAAGAATGCAGTAAGAAATTCTAGAATTACCTACCACAACACTATAGGTTCCTTATGTCTGCTTAGAGGAAAAAAAATGAGACTAGAGTAGATTGAGGGGAGTTTTCATATTGAATTAATTAGTGATAGCATGACAACAGAAAAAAGACGATAACACAGGGAGTTTTAGGGATAGCATTTAATAAGAACTCACATTTCTTGGCATCTGAAGTTATATAAAGTAACTTGCTGAAGATAACCTTGTGATTTCGCTAAATAATTCATCTTGTCCCCATTTTGAAAAAATGAAGAGAAAACTGAGGTAAAGGGGCTTGGCTGCAATCACATGGCCGGCCAACAGTTGACACAAAACCGAAACTTGAACTCAGTCAAGTTGACTAATCCATATTTAGCCAGTGCGCCTCTCACTAATCACCAAAAACACATGAGATGATTCATTTGAAACTATCTAAACTTTGTAATCATGAACAATCTGGATTGTCCAGTTTTTAAGGTCTTTCTTCTTCATTCAATGATTCATAAACTCATAGAATTATAGGTTCAGAACTAGGAGGAACCATCAAAGTCAACCAATTGAGCATCTTTATTTTAAAAAGATGAGTTAACTGCACTTATAGGGAGCCTAAATGATTTGCCTAGGATCATATAGCTAAGTAAAGTGTCTGAGGCTAGATTAGATCCAAGGGCTTCCTGCCTTCAAACTAATATTCTATTCATTTCAAAACATTATTTATTGATTCACTAGAAGAAATATTCTAAAGGACTTCGAGAGTAAGGGAATCTGGAAATCCAGAGCAATTTCTATGACAAATGGAGGGCTCTTATTTAGATACCAAATTTCATGTTGTTCACAAGTCAGAGGTATCCGGGCAGGCAATAGGTTGGCAACATGGACTGGTCAGAGTTCAATTTGCATAACAAGCTCTAAATAATCTACCATTAGGTATGGAACAGAAAATCAAAACAGTTTCCTGCATCTTTACAATTAAATTTATAGTCTCATGGGATAAATTCTTATTTCAATACACCCTATATGTCTTCAAAGCTCCCAGTTGCCAGGCCCAGGCTTCTGCTGAGATGTCATTGCCACTAACTCATTATTATTAGGAACTCTTATAGAGAAAATACGAGGTAGTTGTAAATACACATGGGGTGAAATGAATGCATAAATGCTTACACCGCCCCCATTTAGTATGGCTGAATATGTTTTTACCAAAGATGAATGGTGTTAAGAGGTGTATGAAATATCTCCACATTATAAGCACAGCTCAGTCCATTTAACTTGTTTAATAAGTGTTCAAAAGCATTATAAATGCAATGAATGAGAAAGCAAGGCATTGTGGTTTCTTATAAAACACATTTGGATATTACCAACATTAAAAAAAATACCATGCACTAATCAAGGTCTTAATAAATGTATCTGCATATTTCCCTCTGCAGGCAAAAATCAGCATGATATTCAGGATTTTTATGAGGACAAGGTAAAAGATAAGCATCAACTACATTAATAACTAAATATGCTATGAGGAAAGTCAACTTCGACAGAGGGTGGAATATGGAAAAAGAGGGATGATTAATAATTATAATGAAGGCCTTTAAACAAGATGGCTGAGTGATTAACCTTGGTTTCTTCTCAAAATCAAATTCAAAAAAGCAACATGACAAATAAAATAACAATTGAGAATAAGAAAAAGAAATCATGTGGAGGAAACCTCAAAAGAGAACCAATAGAGCTACTTAAGAAAATTCACAAGCAAAAACAAGGGCTTGATACCAAGAAAGAAATACTATAAGAAAAGAATAGGAATAATTTTTCAGGAGAAAGAATGATAGGACAATAGCAAGAACTAGTTGATTAGAAGAGAAATGAAAAAAACACAAGACTCTCAACATGTTTATAATTTGTAACAAAGCATTTAAAATTTTAAAAAAGGGAAATTAGAAATATTTTTAAACGCAAAAAGAAAAGGAAGATTATTGACTTCTTATAAGACACAATGAGACATTGCAATAAAAATGTGCACTAAATGACAAAAAAGGGTTTCAGGGAAGGAACAATAAAGTGGGATGGTGGAAGAAAAAGTTAAGGAAAAATCTAAATACAGTTAAACTTGGAAAGTACTAGAGGTCTCTATAAACTAAACTATGTTATCTAGAAGTACCAATATCATTTACCAGTCTAAGAATTGCTGGGATCCTCTTACACATGTTTGGGGGAGACACAATAAGCTAAAAGGCTACATTTTCATATTCAAGAAAATTGTAAAATTAAAATGGCCTGGAAATATTGGAAGGTCCCAGAATAATTTGAAGAAATCCACACGATGCTAGTATAGAGCAATCTGTCACTAAGAATTTCAGTATCAGAGAAGCTATTTCAAACTCCTAGGATAAAAAAAAAATCATATGTTAATAAATATCAATTTAAATCATATAAGATTATTCATCAAGATTGATGGTTTATAGCAGAATGAAAAGCAAAAGAAACCTCTTATTTTCTTACCATCTTAGTATAGACAGCAAAACTGAGAATTCCACCGTAGATACTACGTTGTCCCTCCTACTACGTTCTTCCTCCTCCATCTGAAACTGTCATAATCACTAACTTTCTTCAAATCACATCTCAGATCCAGGTCTCTATGCAAAGACTTTCCTGATTTTTTTCCCATTTTTAGTACTGTCTCCATTTGAAATTATATTGCATATAGTCGTATCTACTTCTCTACATGTTCTTTCTTCATTAGAATGTAAACTTCTTGAGTTCTTCAACTGCTTTGTTTTTGTCTTTGTAATCCCAGGCACAAAGCACAGTGCCTGGGCAAATAACATATGCTTAAAAAAAACCTTGTAGAATTTGGTTAAACACTAAAAATGAAAATTCAGCAAACCAAGGAAACTTAACAAAGTATATATGCAATGACAGCACGTAAACAGTGACAGTAGAGATTAAAGACTGATAAAGTATAAAATTGGTAATGACTTGTTATTTATCTTCTGTAAGGAGTGGACAAGAAAAATATTGCCCAGGAGTCCCTCTCTGGTTTAGGGTCACCAAAAAAAACAAAAATCATAAATCGGAAGTCCCAATCTCATTGATGAGGCTCAGACAGTAGAAAAACATTGGAAGGAGGGAAGAGCAAAGAAAAAAAAGTAATTTAATGGGTTCCTTTTCTGTTTTGAATTGTATCTTATAGGTGAAAAGAAGAAAATAAAAGGAGAGGAATTCTTGGAACATAATCTTACCTGAGTTGTCAAATAAATGAAAGTTTGAAATGATCATAATATGAAAAGTTCAATCTGTGGGTCTCTGTCTGACTTGACAAGACACCGTGGAAATATCTAAGTAAGAACAGAGACTGCGATAACATTGCTTCAAGCAAACCAAGTTTTATCATGCCGTGTGCTGATTTTAAAAAGAAAAGAATTGTTCAAAGAGAAAAAGGGCAAGGGTGGTAGTGATGGTGATGGTGGTGGTGGTGGAAAACAATTATAATCTCAGATACTCATTGCTTAAAATCATTCATTAAATGGGAGTTATTACATGTATCAAATACAGAAATACACTAGAGACACATGCAAAAATAAACTGAGGTACTCAAAGTTCTAAGATTTGCTTGATTCAAAAAAAAATCATTAAAATTTTGGATAGGCAACAATAAATATATGTATCATCTAGAATAGAGGAAAAGAAGCTCAATTGGTCAACAAAGACCAGAAAAAACAGATCCAGGTTAATGGTAAACTTGTAATGTATGGAATTCAAGCACTTAAATGAAAAAAAATGAATTAGGTTAAAAGAAGACCAAAGTAATAAAGAAATGAGAGAAAGAAGGAATTTAAATGTTCTCTTATTTCAAACTTAGGGAAAAAAACTAGTAGAAATTCAAAGAAAATAAAACCATAGATATGAAGAGATTGCTAAAAAAATTGGATTCGATAAATGTTTAGTGATCATTGTTTGGGGATGTTAAAAATATATCTGTCTCTGTTATTTTACAATGATTGTTTTAAAAATGATGAAATTCAAAGTCATAAAAATCTCAAAAGCAAATGCAAAAAAATTATAAATATAATACCTGTTATTTACAGGTCAGAACAGAATAAAACCATAATAATTAAATAATATGTAAATAAAATATACAGACTTAAATATATATTAAGTAATCAGTCCAGTCAAGAACAAGTCAGAGATATATGTTAAAAAAAAAACAGTGAAAAAAAATATCAATGTTTACAGCATTTAACTAAATCAGTCTTTGGACAAAAAAATAACTTTTAAAAGTTTTAATTGCAAAGGAGAAATGGAAAATGTTAATGAACTGATAATGCAACCTAAAAGGTATAAGATCCATGAACTAAAGTTATAAGGAAATAAAAGTGTTTTTTTTTTTGGGGGGGGGGGGAATGAAAGGAAAACAAAATTAAAAATAAAAACAATAGAAAAACTCTTTAAGCTGATAAAGCAAAAGAGTTTGGTTTCTTATAATACAAACAGAAGAAATAAATCAGATAAACAGAAGAAAACCATATTGTCAGGACCAAAAATATTTTGGAGCTAAACTATGAAGGTACATGCAGTGATTACACAAATGCAATTAGAAAACAATTTTCACATTCTCACAAAGGAAGACAGAGATATTCAATGTTGATAGCTAA
Organism: Sarcophilus harrisii; assembly: GCF_902635505.1. Lineage (NCBI taxonomy): Eukaryota > Metazoa > Chordata > Mammalia > Dasyuromorphia > Dasyuridae > Sarcophilus > Sarcophilus harrisii. The sequence continues at coordinate 26,320,325 of NC_045428.1, read as the reverse complement.
ACTGCAGCAATATGATGAAAAACAAATGACAATATGTAAATTAGTCCACAACAGTAAATAAATCAACTTTCCAAGTATATAATTTATAAAATAAAGGCAACATGGTAAAGTGGGTAAAAAGATTTCTTTGAATTCAGAAATATCTAGAGTCATATTCAGTTTCTGACATGTCCTGGTGTGATTCTGGGCAAATAATTCAACACTCTAGAGAATTTTCTTAAACCAAAAAGCTGCTGATTATCACAGGTCAAAAGCGTTGCGTTACTTAGGAATTCCCCATAACAATGAAATCATAGACAGTTCAAGAATCATACATGTGATAAAATTAGACAAAATCACAAATGTTATATGAACTATAAAAATATTAAGAACATCAAAGATGAAAAAGAATAAAGTTAGTTTTCCATTATCTAAATTTCAATCTCATAAAATATTATCAAAGTTACTGATACTAGGTTTAAAAAAGAGGATATAAAGTAACAAAGAAAGCAAGAAAGAGGTAGAAGCCAAGTATATGGAATGATTTTAGTGTATGATTGCTCCTAGAATACAAATGCCTGGGATAGGATCTCCTTAGTAAAGCTTAACTATTCCCCAAACTGAATAATACTTTGGCAGAAGTTTGTACAAATCAGCATCTTATTCCATATATTATATAAAAATATGACTATATAAAAGATCAGAATATAAAATATCATAAATTAAAATTTAGAGAAGAAAAATGCTATCTCATTGTTTGGGATAAGGGAAGAATTCATAATGAGAAATGAAGTAGAGGAAATTATCAAATACAAAATATACAATTTTAATGATACAAACTTTAAAAACTTATACAGAAAAAATGCATCTAAAATTAAATGAAATTTTGAGGATCAGGAAAAACATCTTTGCATGAAACAGCTTTCATAAAAAATATCCAGTTACCGCTCTAAGAAAAAGACAAAGCCTTGGATGGTCTTCATTTGGTATCACTGGATAGATGACCTAAGATCAGGATGCTTTAAGAAGTAAACAGAGTCTAAAATGAGATTTAATCTCTGACTATCATCTATCTACCCATCTGTCTCTCTAACCATGACTAACAAGTATATCATATCTACACTTAATTGAATGCATAATTAATCGATTTTTTTCATAAATTTATTTTTAAATAAATACATTTAGTCAAAAGTTATACTCTGCACAGGGTGTGATCAGATAATTTCTAAGTCTTTTCCAGTTCTTAATCTTATGGACTTGATTAATGTTCCAGGAATCACTTTGATGGAAAACAACAGCTGCATCTGAATGACCAAAGCCCTCTGATTGCCTTGCTGTCAGAAAACTCCCTAAGAACTTACTGAAGCCCTGGTCCAAGGTAAGCAGTCATGTATTAGTTTGCTTCAATTATGTCTAGGGGATGTTTTCGACAATAGCATAAAATCAAGCTGATCTCTCAGTCGTGCTTTTCAACGGAGATGACAAAATAAGACTGAAGTGGGTTAATTGGATGGTAGACAAGTGACAAGCAACAGAGAGCTAAGCAATAAGACCAGGGAGGACGAAGCAGCCTCCATGCTTTGGAATCCCAGAGCTCTTTGAAAACAGGGATCTAACCTTTATCATGTTGCTGCTTAGCTGAAAAGTAATAATCCCAGGGCAGAAAATGTAAGGAAAAGCCAGTAAGAGCAATTTAAAGAAGGCCGAAAGAAATCCCCAAGCTGTGTAGACAGTAATAAGGTATCTCCGTTGGCCACATGAAGCTGATAGCAGAGCAGTAGGTTCGACATCTGAAAATTTTAGTCTAATTTCAGACTTCCTCCCTTATTTGCCACAGGATGTTAAATAAACTACTCTCCTTAATTTCTTCATTGGTCCACCGAACATATATAGAGACTAAAGAAACAACAGGATTATGGGGATTATAGATTCAGGTAAAAAGAACTTCAAATGTTTTCTAGTACAACTTCCTCACTTTAAAGTTGAGGAAATTGAGGCTCAGGAAGATAAAGGGGCTCTACCAAAGTCAAACAAGTAATAATAGATGGGATTGGAACCATGTTCTCTGATTGCAAAAGCAGTGTTCTTTCACCTGTACCATATGCCTTGAGAGAATTTATGAAGATGACTTGAACTTTTTATAAAAAAAGATGCATATATCCTTTTTTTAAATGTACTTCCTTTGCTGTTGCCCCCTGAAGAAGACCTCTTCTCCTCATCCTTCCCATACACATATTGGTAGTGCTCACTCTCACTGCAAATACGTTTCATTTTGTAATTTTATATTTTAACATCAGATGCATAAGATTCTAAGTTGCCTAATTTTTAAAATGTCAGCCTTGGCATTAGAAAGACCTGGATTCCAGTACTGCCTCTGTCACATACTAGCTATATGTCTGGGCAAGTTACCACACCATTTATGATCTCATTTGATTCTCCTAGTAACCCTAGCAGTTAAGTGACATTTATGAGGAAAATGAGTCCATTTGAATATCTTGTCTAGGAGCAACAACTATTATATGTCTGGGATGGAATGATTTTTAATCAGCTTTTTTTTTTTTGGACTCCAGGTTCAGAGCTCTATCCATTATACTACACTGTCTTTGATAATAAGTAGAAGCAATATTATTACCAATTATAAATATAGAATTATTTTGAGGATTAAATGAGATACCAAATGTAAATTGCTTTGCAAATTTTAGAATTATCTCATTTGCCTGGGTTTGCATGCAGGTAAGGTAGCACAGTGGATAAAATGCAGGTCTGGGATGGGGAAGACATATTTGTTTGAGTTCAAATCTTGCCTCGGGTACTTCCTAGCTGTGTAACTGGTTAAATCACTTAATTCTGTTTCTCTCAGTTTTCTGATCTGTAAAATAAGCTGGAGAAGGAAATGGTGAGTCACTTGAATATCTTTGCCAAGAAATTTCAAAGTAGGACCAACTAGTTGGTGTACTGGATAAAGCAACAGACCACTGGATAAAGCTCAGGAGAACCTGAGTTCAAGTTTGACCTCAGACACTTAATACTTCCTGGCTGTATTATCCTGGGCAACTAACTTAAACTCAATTGACTCAGGAGAAAAAAAACAAACTCCAAAGTGAGTCAGGAAAAATCAGACACGAGTGAAAAACAACATTATATATAAGTTTTATAAGAACATCTTCCTTCTCCTTCTCCTCTACCTTGTTCTTCTTTTACTACATATTATTGATCAGTGTAGATTATGATCTTCAGAAGAACAGACTGTTTCATAATTTGTTTTCAGATTCCCAGCACCTTAGACTTGGACACTTGGGTACCCAGTAGCCTAGAATCGCTAAAAATTTAGTCAATTGAATCCAATATTCCTCATGGATTAAATCTTAATCAATTTTAATCACCTTTGCCCCAGAATCTATTCAAGGAAGTTTCATCTGTCACCAGGAGGACACCACAGACCCTATTCTCCATGGGGCTCTACTGTACCAGATTATTATATTATCAGTTACTAACTTGAAGGTACTTTAGAGACTAGCTAGTCAATCCCAGCATTTTACAGATTTTAACTGATTTTAAACTGATACTTAAAAAGAATCAGATGACTTTTCCCCACTTTGAACGAGTTACTATTTTATAAATGGCTCCATTTGCAGTGATAACTTGAAGTGGAAAATCTAACCAGAGTAGTAGACCCCAATCTACCAGCTCAGTAGAATTCTAGCCAAGCAGCTGTCTCTCAAATAGAATAGCAGTCATACTGAAGGGTTGCTAAATCAGGATGACTGAAAACATTCTAAAGCCCATGAAAAGCACCATAACACAAGGAAAGGTAGAAGCAGTTTGTTTCTTTCTCACTCTGGTACTCTTCAACATGAATGGCAAGTTAAGAAAGATAAACGCCTTTGGAGACACATCCTTTAATGTGAAACAGAAAATGATCAGCCCTCCAGTCCAGAGCTAGCTGCCCTTGTCTTTGACTAATTAGGTTATGAATCTGGGCCATGGAGCCTGTATATCCAGGGATTGCTCAGGACTGCAAAACATAGAAACTAACCAAATGTGGAACAATACAACAGTACAGAGGCTTAGACATTTCATTTCTTACTCTTCTCTCCCAGCCCCAATTAGCAGAATGAAAGAAGTAAATTATGGGAAGGAAAGTCCAAGATGAAGTAGTCTACCTATAACTTGTAGGATCATGTTAAGTCACTTCCACATTATTTAGGTGGTTGGATGCTGACACTCAGTAAAGAGTTTCCATGAACTTCATCAGGAGAATGTTACTCCTGCTCCTGTAAAACAGTCAAAGAACTGAGGGTATATTTGCAATAATCATGAGTCACAGACTGCAAAGTGGTCAGTGGTTTCTATTGCCATTTTTCCCATCTCCAACACACCCTAACCTACCTTATTATTGCCTCATATCTCACAAACCAATGTACTCTTCTTATGCTCATTTCTTTGGTATTCCTGACAACCACTTAAATGCTTTAAAGATATGACTAACAACAGTAAGCAGGAGGAAGGTTTCCCAATAATCCAGAATGTGGAAATGAAAAACTGAGGCTTTAAAGTTGAAATGGACATTGGACACAGAAGGATCATAGATTAAGAACTACAAGGTGTTTGGGGAACATCAATTAATTAGGATTTGATAACCTTTTCCCATGTGTCACGGACCCTGTTGGCAGTCTGGGGAAGCTATATAATGAATTAATTCTCAGAATCTTGTTTTTAAATACATAAAAATAACATACGCAGAATTACAAAGGAAATAAATTATATTGGTATTCAATTGCTAAAATAATTTTTAATGTTTACATTACAGGTAAATGATCATTTTTATTTTTCTAACCCTACACCCTTTTTTATTGTCCATGGCTCAAGCAACAAGCAAAGGACAGATTTTGATTTCACCATCTCCATGGATTTCTAAATTGATCTGACTTAAGATATTCATATTCCTAGTGTGTATGTATGGGGATCAGTTAGAGTAGACATAATTCTTAAATATAATGGAACCACAAACCTATCTAGAACCTTCTTTCTATTTTGAATTCCTTCAAGCTTTTTTTTTTTTAATCCTCTTCAAATGTAGAAGGTAAAGAATAGATTAGATATTTTATCTGAAAAATACCTGGAGGTTTTAGCGGACAGCAAGGTAAGTAGGCAATAATAATGTTATATGAAATCTGAAAAAATTCCAAGAACTAACACCATCTTGTGCTACATAACAAATAGAGACATGAATTCCAGAAAGGAAGAGGTCACAATTCTATAGTCTGCTTTGGTCAGATCATCTTTAGATCATCTCTAGATCTAGATTTCAATTCTGCATGCCTAATTCTGAAAGAGTATAAATAAGTTGGAAGGTATCTAGAAGGGCAACCAGAATAATAAAGGTTTTGATATCATGCCATATAAAGACTGACTGAAGAAACTGAGAATAATTAGCCTGGAGAAGAGGATTCAGTGTAACAATAGGTATCTCCATTTATCTAAAAGGATGCCATGTGGAAATTGGATTTGATTTGTTCAATCAAATGAGAAAAGAACTAGAAGCTTTGTATAGAAATTACAGATTTGGGCTTGAGGTCAGCAAAAATGTCCTAATGCTGGGAACTGTCCAAAAGGGGAATGGCCTGCACTGAAAGCTTCTGTCTCATAGAAGTGTTCCAAGGAAAGGCAAGGTGATCACACATTGCATATATTGGAGCAGACATTCTTTTTCAGCCACAAATTAGACTGGCTGGCTGCTGAAGAAATTCCTTGATTCTTTAATTGTAAGTAAAGTAAGAGGATTGCTTTCCCAAATAAGTCTTCTATCCTGATTTCCTTATATGTCCATACTTTGTCTTACACTTGTGTGAGAATCAAGTGTATCATCCCATTGTGATAATTCCTTTTGGTAGAATGGTGGGGACTCCAAGGATATCAGCTACCTGTGACTTTGTCATCTCCTTGATGCCTGTCTACTATACATTTTGAATATCCTCTATCCTCATCCCATTTCTTAAGACTCCACAGCATCCTTTAAGACTAAGCTCAAATGCTACTTTCTTCATCAGGTCTTTCCATTTAAAATTACCTTTCATTAAAACTATAAATATATTGTATAAAATTATTTTTGTATTTGAAATTTCCTAATATTGTTCCCCTCTCTAACTACTTTCATTTTACCAAAAATTTGGATTCTGACCCCCAAGTTCTAATTTGTTTTATTTTCTCAGGGACCATGTTTCCATACTATTCCAAGCAGTTTCCTTCCTATGGTCCCATATCAACACCGCCTATTCCCTATTAGAAGTTGAAACTTCACACCTGGTGAACCCCATTATGGTTCTAAATGGATATTCTTTGTGCTCACCCACCTCCTTCATCACATTTTTATGTATTGTGTTCTCTCATCAGGAAATTGCCTGCTTAAAATCAGAGTATATATTGTTTATTTACATTTATATCTCCATTGTTTACATGGTGACTAACACATTAAGAGCTTAATGAATGCTTTTTCTTTTTGTACACTTTTTCTACCATCAGAAAATAAACTTTGCAGGCAGGGACTACTTTTGGATCTATATTTATATAACCAGTACCTGGTTTAACAAAATGTTTAACAAAGTGTCATAGAATAAATACTATATAAATGCTTGTTGATTGATCATTTGGTACGTTAATTTCGGACAATTCCTCAGACAAGATGAGAAAAATCCAATTTTTAACATGTCACAAAAATATAGAAACATTTGCTCATCTCATCTAGTTCCAATCCACTGTCCCCTCCTCAACGAGTCAAGCACCCATCCCATTCCATTGGTCGCTCCATGCTCAAGCTAATCCAGCAAGCCAGCATAGTCTAGGCAAGTATCAATTCATTATGTATACGAGGTACCTGTCAAATGGACCAGCAGACACCCTTTTTTCCCCACTCCTGAACATTACCAGAGGGTCTCATATTTCATCCACGGAGCCAGCTGGGCCCTTCCCCAACAGGAGATGTGAGAAGATCATAGCCAAAGGTAGTATGACTGCAGGTTATGATTAATATTGATTCTTTCATTTTCATGTGCTGGGATTCTGATGTTTGCTTTTTAACAAGTTTTTTTAAGGTTATTTTACACATGTGCTTAGGGACAAGATAGGTGGGCTTCTGGAGAACAGGAGGGGTCGCCAATGAATGTACATACCCTTACAGTTTTTTTTTTAAATTCAACTGGCAATCAAATGCAATCAGCTCCACGAACCTTTGCTTTAGCTACAAAAGAGAGAGCTGGTATTCTTTTTTCCCTCAGTAGAATACCAGAGGCTTGGTGCCTTTGAAATGTACTTGTAAAAAGGATGATTGGCATCAGCTGTGAGGACAGAGTGACCAATATAGAAATAATGAGAAGGAGAAGCCTGCAGGCAGAAACACCGCGAGGACGATGATGAGTATGTGCATGACTGAAGATCAATATGTTCAGAAGACGATGCAATGGGTTTCAATGAGGGAAAAAAAAATTGATTCAGATTGCCAGAGTGTGTGCCGGAAGCCCAAGATGAGTCGGCAGTAAGCAGATTGCTACAGAACCGACACGAGGAAGAAGAGAATGAGGAGGGCATCTCTTCCACTGGGTCCAGAGGGGGCAAACTCCTCTTTAGAGAGAGGAGTTCTTAAGACATTTATGGAAAACAGGAATCCTTCTCAGATCACTTCCAACTCTGGGGTCACTTTGCCAGATGGAGTCATCGTGAATGGTAAATTTCCCTGAAGGAGCAGAGATTGGAATCTCCTAAATGGGGTCCCCCAGATACTGACACTATAGTTTTTTGGCTCAGGTGCTGGACTTGGTAGCAGGAGTATCTGGGCTCAGATTCCAGCCAGCTGTGTAGCTTTGATTGAAACCACTTACCTTCTATTGGCCTAAATTTTCTCATTTGTAAAATGGGACTAATAATACATGTGGTGTCTTTTTGTACAGTTCTTAGATTGTGAGTTCTTTGAGGCTAGAGGCTATCTTATACAGGACCTGGAACATATTAGGTACTTAATAGTGATTTATTAATTAATTACTAATGAACTGAAAATAGTGAAAATTAAAGTGGAAACTAATACAGGGGGGTAACAGTTTTTCAAATGTTTTCTGATAATTGACATGTATTTGACATGTGTTTGTAACTGATTCAAAGTTATCAGAATATGGACCAATAGATGAAAGAATAAAGGATATGCGTAAGCAGTTTTGAAAGAAAGACATCTAAACATAATAAGAAAATGCAAATAAAAGCAATGTTGCAGTATTTCTGCATACCTATCGCATAGGCAAAGATGACAGAAGAGGAAAATGATGAATTTTAGGAGAATTGAAGGAAAAGAGTACACTAGACCCCAACTTCTTAAACTTTGGGGTCCTATAATTAAATGTGGGGGTCATGAATTTATGATTTGTTATCAGTAAAGTTTTTATTTATCTACTGATACACGTATATACCTGGGGTCACAAAAAAGATTTCTCAGGTGAAAAGGGGTTGTGAGTGGAAAAATTTTAAGAAGTTCTGCACTAGAATTTTTTAGGTGGAGCTGTGAAGTGGTCCAGTAATTCTGGGAAGCACTTTGAATCTATAACCAAGAAATAACTGAATTATGAATATGCTCTTTAACACAGATATATTTTATATATATATACATATATATATACATATATGTTTGTAAATATACACATATATACACACGCATATACATATATACCCCATAAGATCAAAGAAATAGGAAAAGAACTTTTTTGCATAATAGCATGCATAACAGTTCTTTCCATGGTAGTCAAAAATTATAAAATAAGGGGATAGCTTTCATTCTTATGGGAGAATGGCTAGACAAATTGTATGAAATGAATGTAATTAACATCATGCCATGGAAATTAGGAAGTGAATAATTTAGAAGGAATTAATGTAGGTAAAATGAACTTAAAATGCAGAAAAAGATAAACTTTCTCCAGACATAGGCTAGTGTGAGAAATTATGTTTAAGGATATATATAATGTAAGTTGGGGGAATTCTTTTTTCTTTCTTTTTTTAAATTTGCTCAATGGATAGCAGTAATTAGAAAGACAGGTTAATATTAAAAAAAAAAAAACTTGTATTATCATCCCCATTTCACAGAAGAAGAAATTAAGATGAAGAAAGGTTAAATGATATGGTTAGGATCACACAGTTAGAAAGTGTAGGGTCAGTTATAAATGTAGGTTATCCTGCCTTCAAGACTCAAATGATTTCTATTATAAAACACTGACTCCCAGGAATCATTTCCTACTTCTGAGATCGAAAACTTCTAGTCTAACTCTTGCTAATCCCTTCTAGAAATGTAATAATTTTTCTTAAAGCCTAGGAAAATCTTATCAACACTTCCAAAGCCTCCAATGAAATGTTAAATAAATTAGTTCTAAAAAGCATTAATTTAAATAAAAGAAATGAAATCTGACATACCCACAATCTTGGACTCTGTTCTCATGACATCTTATAAATCATCTCCTAACTTATACATTTAAGCCTTCAAAGGAAGAGCCATTTTAAATACTTTTTGTATGATTTCAGTCATACTGTCCATCAGCTCCAAGTCTCAGCAAAATCAAAAGATCTCCATCGTGAAGGAAGTTGAAGCATTCCAACAGAGGCTCCCTCAGCTCTGTACTCCTCTTTAAAGTATGAAGTGTTTTTTCAAAAGTAAAGCTACCCTTTGGGGTTCTCAAACCCATTTCTCCCCATCTTTTCTGGTACATTGATATCAAAAGCAACTTTTATAAACTATTCCCTCCTACTGGTTTTATACTCTGATCAAGTTTACCTCAGCTTGGAAATGGCCTCCACTCAATCCTATCTTCTTTACAACTATCACCCAAATCTGCCCTATGTGTCATGGATAAAAGATTTAGATGCATGGTCTGTCAATTGCCAATATTTCTTTACAGTTCAAATATCTCTATCTCCTCAATCTCCTATCATTTTGTGATGTCATTCCAAAAGAGACTTTAAAACTTTACACAATTTTTTTTTGGTTCATGATATGGTCTTCTGATAAAATAAACTTGTTGCTTCATTTCATAAGAGCCCAAAGCTCTAAAAAGAGCAACAAGGTGGTGCAGTAAGTAGAGCAACAGCCTTGTAATCCCGTCTTCATGAGTTCAAACCTTACCTCAGATACTTTCAAGCTATATGAGTCAGAACAGATGACTCAATCCCATTTGCATTAGTTTACTCATTTGTAAAATATGGTGAAGTAGGAAGTGGCAAATTATTCCAGTATCATTGCCAAGAAAATTCCAAATAGGGTCATGAAGAATCAGACATTACTAAAATATGACTGAACAACAAAAGTTCTTAAAAGACTTAAAAATGCTTTTGGAAATGAAAATGAATTAAATTAATAATCCTTTGTTAAAGTTTTTAAAAAGTCACAACATACATTCAGATAATAAAAAAATCTTCTCTAATTGTTAAATTTGGTTATTTGTTTAATTTTCTTTTCAGTTCTCATTGATTACCTCCTTTTTTCCAATTAGAAAGTATATCTCCTTATTCTTCTGCTTCGCTGATATAACATCAGTCTGGTTTCGTTGTTATATTTCTTACAACCTTTTTAACAACCCTCTGTAGCCTGTATTACTTGAAAAAACTTCAAAGCTGAGTCTTTGAACTTCCTGGCCTTTTTGCTTGGAAAGATCATCCACAGACATCATCATCAATTTCAACACATACTTGAGCAAGAATGGCCTGTATAAATCATCACCCAGCTTTTGCTTGAAGACTTTCAGTGAAATATATTTTGCTTTTAGATGATTCTAATTATAAGTCAGGCAGCTAGTGGATAGAATGGTGAGCCAGCAGTTAATAACACTCAACCTCCCTAGTTCAAATATGATCTCAGACATTTGTATCAGTGAGACCCTAGGCAAATAACTTTATGCTATCTGTCTCAGTTTTCTCATCTGTAAAATGAGCAAGAAAGGGAAATGGCCAAGCACTCCAACATCTTTGCCAATAAAATCCCAAACGGGGTCATGAAGAGCCAGACATGACTGAAATTAAATGACCAGCACAACAAATTATTAGGAAGTTTTCTTCTCTCTTATTCAATATTCAAATTAACCACAATCTCATGAATTTGGATATTACTCCCAAAGATGAAAATCTCAATCGATCCATGAAACCTATTCTATGAAATTCTCATCTATGATTTCCCATTAGGTGCGCAATATCAGTCTGTCATTTATTAAGTGCTTACTATCTGTTGAGTACTTTGCTAAATACTGATAACTCAAATAAACATGGTCCTTGTGCCCAAGGATTTTAGATTCTAAAGGTGGCATCCACTCAACAAGCGAGCATTCTTCCTCACTTTTTGCTGACATCACAATATTGCCAAAGTAGTGATCTCTCTGTCTACAGGATATCCCTTACCTCATCCTCTTATTCATCCTCCTTCTCCTCCTTTGTCCTTCATTCTCCAGAGGACCATGACATCAGGGAGGTGATGCCATGAGATGCAGGTGAATTGGATTAAATGAGGAAGGGCTGTGCAAGGTCACCTGCCTCTCTTTCCCCTCCAGAGCCATCTGGGTCCAGTGGCAATATATAGATCAAGACAACTGGAGATGGCCCTGGATGAAATGGGAGATCTTGGTCTTTTTAAGCAAAGGCCTTCAGTAGGTCTCAGTTTAATTGAAGCTACACCCATTCAATGATTAATGCTAGGTAGCAATTGAGCCCTTACCACGGACATAACTAACCCTTATATCAAGCTTATACCTGCTTCTTTGCAACTTTTGCTCAGTGTTTCTATTTGTGCCTAACCAGTGGCTATATCAAACAACTCTAATATTTCTTCAGATATCAGTTCATTGTATCTTCAGGATATTATCTTATCCTTCCTCAATCTCCCCCCACCCCAATCTAAAAATACCCCAGCTCTTCTATAATGGACGAATGAATTTGAGGACTTTTTGATTCTGGCTACCCTTGGATCCACTCCAGTTTATAAGCACCCAAAACAGAAAAAAAGCAGAGTTTGTTTGATAGTGTGTTATGCACTAGCACATATGGTTCCCAATTTTTCTAAATAAAATGTGTAAAGGGAATGTGTGCTCAATGGGGGAAAAGTTGTAGCAGATATTGCTTTCAAAATTTAGTACATAAGATTGTAGTTTAAGATATGGCAGTGGGTTTTTTTATGTTAATGTTACTGCTGGGTAGAAATATTTTGATGGACTATAATAGGATTTCAATAAGGCTGCATAATTTCATTAAAACACAATGCTCTAGTATTAAACACTATAGCAAATTGTCAGAAAGCATTGCAGAGGCACTGTAAACCAAAGTCTAAATGAAAAGCTAAGCATTCAGCATGGTTAGCCACAGACAATTGAGCTAATTAAGCATGTGTTCCTTATCCTGTTATTTAAGAACTTCTGATAGCAAGCATTCTGCTAAATGAGCAACCGCATCTGTCTGATAATATCCATTTCTATGTGGTTTACAAGTCGGAAACAGAGATTGCAGTATGTTCTTCTTGCAAGCCCAATTTGGATGTTTAAAAGCATTTCACAATCACAGAATTGCCTTGTTTTATGAGATAGCCTGAAGATATAAGAGAACATTTCTTGTTAAAAATCATTATGTGGGAATTACCACATCCCAAATTAAGGACGTAAATGGAGTGCACAAGGAAATAGGTAGAAGAAAATGGAGGCCAAAGAGATAAAATAGAATGGAGTTTGTAAGGAAATTCTTTAGTCAATGTTAGGAAGGGGGATCCCAGAAGCATTTTATTTGTTATCAAAATTTCTCCCTGGGATCCTTTTTGTGATCCCTGAGGAAATTATTTAAATGACAAAATCTTTTGGTAGTCTTCTCAATCCTCACCCGGCTCAACTTTTCCGTTGACTGACTTGTCTTTTTGGATTCCTTTTTATTCTTTTGAGCTTCCATGGCATTTCTTTCTCCCTCTGTGTCTATCTTTTCTTTCTTAGTTTCTTATCTTCATATCTATACCATTCTCCTTAATTGTATTCATTTCCCAATGTTCTGTCCTAAACTATTATCCTTCCTTCATTCTTTTCCTCCCTCTCTCCTCCTTTCCTTCCTTTCTTCCTTCCTGCCTGCCTGCCTGTGTTCCTTCTTTCTTTCCTTGCTTCTTTGTATCTGCATTCCCCCCTCTCTGGATATCTGCCTTTCTCTTTTATTCTCTCTCTCCTCTTAAAGTCGTATGGATTTAACTACAATTTCCTTGAAGTCAACTTCCAAATGTACACATTTATGTACTGAGTTTGTCTACTGAAGTTCAGTCTTTCATCATGAAAACTTACAAAATATTTTAAACAGCATACATCAATTTGTGTCAATAAATTCTAAACTGACCTTAATATCTTACTCTCCTCTTCCAAAGCAGACACCATCATCCTTCCAGGCTCAGAACCTCAATAGTCTTAGAAACTTCTTTCTCTCACCCCACAATCTGATTGCCAAATCTTACCATTTCTACCTTCATAACATTTCTCATATCAGACCCTTTCTCTCTGCTCACATAGTGCCAATTTTAGACCAACCTTCCTCTCTTCTCACCTGGATTATTGCAATAGTCTCCTACCTGTTCTTCCTGACTCAAGCCTCTTACCACCCCACATATTGCTGTCAAAGGAAAATTTTAAAATGCATTTAAGACCACATCATTCCCATAATACATCCCCTTCAGGGATTTCCTGTTGCCTCTATGATAAAACATAATGCTTTTAAAGTCCTGAACATCCTGACTTCAAGCTTCCTTTCCAGTCTTGTTGTGTATTATTTTCATTCCTACACTCTACACATTGAATGAGTCTTCTCTTGCTTCCCCACTTACTCACAAAACTCCTCCTCCTTCCGTTGATCTCTTATGCTGGATGGCCACCATCCGAAGAATGTATCTCTTCCTCATGTCTGCCCAGAGTCCCTTTCTTCACTTAAGATCTTAGACATAATCTTCTGCATGAAGTCTTACTGAATCACTCCAACTGCTAGTTGCTTCCTTCCTAAATAAACTTGTACTACTTCTCATAAACTGATAATTTATCTCTTTATTTTTATTTTTTATGTGAGGATACATACATATTTATTAATCTAATTTATTTATTTATTATCTATTCCATATATATATATACACATACATACACACACATACACACACACACACACACAGAGTTCTTGCAAGTAAGGTTTCTTTCATTCTTTATAACTTTCAGTCATTGTACACTTCTGTCCCCAACAGCTAGTAAAGTAGCTCCTTTGTAATAAGTAATTAATTGATAATAAATTTTGATTAATAATTGATGATTTTGTTTCATCCAACTCAAATAAACAACTAAACGTTGGTTAACATCCAAAAGTTTTCCTATCATTGAATACTGTTGGATTAAGGCAATCTACCTGTCATTACTCCTAATCTTCAGAAAACTTTTCTAAGAAAATTTATTTTCATCCAAACCTGGTAAATGAAAGGCCAGGCAACTCTCTAGCACTTCCTTCTATTCCCTGGTAATTATTATTTTCACAGGACAGTAATATGTTTCTGTTTGTTGTAAATATAGCCAATGTTTCCATTTCTTCTTTGGATTTCCTGTACCACAGGCATGTCATTCTGCTTTGGAATCTCTGACATATTATAGGCTGTTGATCAAAGTAACTTGGTAATAATGAAATTTCTGTGACAGGGAATAGATTTGCTCACTAAACTAGAAGATTCTTTATCCTTTGAACTACCAAAATCACCTTGAGAATCAAAAAATTCAGGATATAAAAGAACTTTGGGGGAAACTGATGTATTCACATAAGAAAAACTGAAAGGGATAGCAGACTCCCACCCATCCAGTCACTCACTATGCATTATGTTCTAGGATTTCACTTTTTAATATACCTACTTTATTGAAAAAGAGGAAATAAAAGCAATATCATTGACACCATTCACAGAGAAAGAGACAATGGATACGTGGGAAAGAACCATATGACTTACAGACTCTCTGAACTATGGAGGTGGGGGGATGGGTAGGATTTTCAAGACCACCTAGTTCAGTCTTCTTATTTACCAGCTAAGTAATTTACTTAAATGGACAAAGCTATTTTTATGTTAAGACTGTATTCACTGTCTAGGTGACCCTACCAAATCATTTCCCTCCCTTAGCCTCAATCGTCTTACCTGTAATATAGGGATGATAATAATACCATTTCACAGTGTTGTTGTGCAGTATTCAAATGAGATCTTATAGGTAAAGTGTTCGGCAAACTTTAAAATAGTATAAAAAACCTACCATAATTACCCCAATTTCTGTACATGTTTGTTGCATCCAGTAGAATGCACAAACGATAAAAGCAAGGATAGTTTTGCTTTTGGTTTTGCATCCTCCCTATCCAGGTTACTGCTCTGCTCATAGCAGGAGCTTAATAAGTGTTTACTGAACTGAATGTAATAGAACTAAATTCAAAACTATTTGCATTTGTAAACAGACTTTTATGCAAAAGCTAATTAATCTCTCATTAATAGCATAACTTTGTCATTCATTCTAGAATATAAAATAAGCTGGGTTTTTTCTCAGACAGAAAAAAAAAATAGCATTAGTTTCCTTAGCTCTCAACTAATTTGTGTTTCTTCTTCCTAAAAGAAAAATGTTCACACTACTACCTATGTGACCTGGGCCAAGGCAATTATTGACCTTAGGAAAAAAGTTCCCTCAATTGTAAAAGGAATGGGTTGGTCTCCTTGGCCTAAGAAGATACTTATAGGACAAATAGCTAGAATTGTATAAACCTATTTCCTAATTATTTATCTGCAAGGTGATTGATATTAAATATTTTAGGATGATCTATCAAAGATCGTCAACATTCTTGACATTTGATCACTTTCCAACTATCATCTTCTGAAAATTAGAGCTTACGAGTATATAGTGTTAGAATTCCATGTCTGTGCTAAGTAGGATTTTCTTTTCTGGTGGCCTTATTTTTAGTTAACAACACATGAGACTTAATTTTAAGTTGTTGGGACAATAGGACAGAGGGTTGATGTCACATACTGAGGGAGACCTATCCCAAGTTCTAATTTCAGTATAAATACTGAATCCAATCGGTCAGCTGGTCTGTTCAGTTAACTTCAAGAACGATCACCTTTCCAAAGCCTGACATTAGTACCAATGACCAGAGCACTGGAGAAGTGAATCATCTGTCCAATCCATTTTATTAGCTCACCAGATACTCTGGCTTTAATCAGGAGGGGTAATGAGCCCTCCAGTCCTCCTAATTCAATCCAGAGGGCCAATGAAAGAAACCAAAAGAAAGCCACTTAGAAAGCCTGGTACTTCAGAAGGGAAAAAATACATTCATATGGCTAAGTGCACAACATGAAGCCTTCCCACTCTCCTTTCTTTGGAAAGGTGCTCTTATGGAATTGACAAAGGGCACAGAGTTCATAAATAGATGTTCCAGCAGCACTCTCTGAGCACTTCAGTTCAATTATTATAAATTAACTTTAAAAACAGCATTCACTTTGCAGCATACACAATGTGCTCTGGAAAACAACACACTTCTCAGTTGAGTCTGTTATTGAACCACATTTTTTCCTTTCCTTCTTTCTTTTCTTCCTTTCTTCTTTTTTTTTTCTTTCTTCCCTGCCTTCTTCTTTTCTTCATCTTCTTCTTTCTCCTCCCCCTTTTCCTCCTCCTTCTCCTCGTCCCTCTCTTCTTTCTATTTCTTCTCCTTTTCCTTTTCCTCCTTCTCCTTCTTCTCCTCTTTCTTTTCCTCCTTCTCCTTCTTCTCCTCCTTCTTTCTTCTTCTTTCTCCTCTCCTCCTTCTTCTTTCTTCACTCTTCTTCTTCTTCTCCTTCTTCCTATTCTTCTTTCTTTTTCTTCTCCTCTTCCTTCTCTCAAAAGTAACTGCCAACTCAGCTCTTCATTTAAAAGCTGACTTGAGCTCCCTTGGAGCTATGTCCCTGGAATCAATTCTCCATTTTGAGATAGCTTGGCTGTTGAAAGCTGCCCAGCATCCTCCGCCATTCACTTGCTTAGATTAGAATTCATTTTTACACTGAAAGGCACATGGCGGGGCAGAAGTGTTAAGGGTGCTGCTTAGCACAGTGTCTGGCACTAGTATGCCCTTACTAAATGTTGCCTGATTGATTCTATGGAAGAAGCTGTAAAATGAGAGAAAGAAAAGCTGAATGATCACCTGCTGAGTTTAGACATCAGAGGGTATCTTTCTAGGTTCACTAAAAGTGAAATGAAAGGGCTGAACTAAATGCTCTTAAACTTTGCTTCCAGTTCAAAGAATCTCCCCATCATATGGTCTTTTGCCATATTACCTGAATCCTCCTCTCTCTTTGGATAATGTTAGGAGCAATATTAGTATTTTCACATTTCCAAGTAATTGGGCTCTGGGAGATTTCTAGAAGACCAATCTTATTAGCATTATGACTTTTGCAAATCATTGCCCTTCGTTTGCATTTAATCTTATCTGCAGAATGAAGAAATTAAGCTAAACAGTTTTTGAAGTTCCTTCCAGTTCTTGGTGTATGAAGTTGATTTCTTTCTTTTTTTTAATTTATTTTTAATAGCCTTTTATTTACACGTTATATGTATGGGTAACTTGAGAGCATTGACAATTGCCAAACCTCTTGTTCCAATTTTTCCCCTCCTTCCCCCTACCCCCTACCCCAGATGGCAGGATGATCATTAGATGTTAAATATATTAAAATATAAGTTAGATACACAATAAGCATACATGACTAAACCGTTATTTTGCTGTACAAAAAGAATCAGACTCTGAAATATTGTACAATTAGCCTGTGAAGGAAATCCAAAATGCAGGTGGGCAAAAATATAGGGACTGGAAATTTAATGTAAAGGTTTTTAGTCATCTCCCAGAATTCTTTCACTGGGCGTAGCTGGTTCGGTTCATTAATGAAGTTGATTTCTAAAACAAAATTTCAAATAATTAATTTGTCCAGTAACACATTACTTATGTCTGCCATCATATAAGCTTTGTTTCTACTGTACCACATAGAAAAAATAAAATAGCAACCACTTGGTTGCATGAGCATGGATTTCAATTCAGTTCAAAAATGATAAACAGTTATTGCCCTCAGGGTTTTTACATTTGACGGAAATCAAGACAAAAGGTACCAGATAATATCTTGAATCATCTGTATGTATCACAAAAAGCCTGCTGGAAAATCACTGATTCACTCCAGAGTATGAAAACCAGAAGACAAAGTTAGCATTCAATCTTAAGTGCCAAAGTTTCTTCCATAGTCTCATGCTTAATGGTAAAATAGCTAAAACAATTCCTAATCTCAAATTTTATACAAAATTGGTGAGTTCTAAGACTTTTGGACAAATTAGGAAGTGACTTTTTCATAGGAAAAAAGCAAACATTATCAGATTAGGTCTGACAATAGATTTCTTTACCATATGGCCATGATCATTTAATATTGATTCTAATTCATTTCTCTTGGATATTAAAGTCTTTCTGTAATGCCTCATGGTTGTTTTAGAGATAACCATATATTATTCAAGATTTGGTCAACAAAGCATAGACTTTGAAAGTACTATTAAATCTTCTTCTGCTGCTATTTTTGCAACTATTATTGTGCTGCAACTACACACTACTATATTCCAGCTGCTACTGCCATTACTAGTACTAAACATTTATATAGTATGTAAATATAATCAAAGGATTTTACATATGTCATATCACATAATTTTCATAATATCCCTTTAATGTAGATACCATTATTATTTCATTTTCAAGATAAGGGTATTGATTCTGAGAGTATTTCAGGAAGGGGTCTAAGCTACATCTTCCTGAATCTAAATTCAGTAATCTATCATCTGCACCACCTAACTAATGAGTAAACCCTAGCAGATCCCACCAAGTTGGAAAGGCTTCAAGGAGTGCTTGGAAATGTAGTCCAAGAGTAAAGCTAGCTCATCTCCTCAGGTCATTAGAATCCCATGCATGTGTTAAGCAAGGTGTTCCTTTTTTGCAGTCTTATTTTTAGGTAGAAACCTATGGTGTACAGGACCATAGACAGTAGGGATCCATTACCTCATCAATCACACTGAGTAAGCACGCTGCTATAAGTATCCTTCCTTCAAGTATACCTTTCCCAGAATTCCCCACCAACTGCAGTCCTCTACACCATGGGAAGAATTTTAAGGCGAATTTGAGGTTGTCAGGAGGATGGGACAGAGGGTTGATGTAATGACATAATCAGGCATTTCCTATTTCCATAACCATCAAAGCTCACAGAAAGTATGGTGGTTTAATGGGAATCAGGATACCTGTGTTTAAGGCCCACCTGTGGCAGTTGTTAACTATATAACCTTGGACAAATCTCTTTATCTCTGGTCTCGTCTTACGCAATTGTAAAATATGGGATAGGACCAGATCATCACTAAGCACTCTTTTGGCCATACAGGATAGAAATCTACTATGCAACAGAAGTTTTGCAATATACAACAATGTAGAAAAGGTGTCCAAACATCTTGAGGACAGAGAATCATTATTTTTATCTTTTGTTCCCCAGGTGAGCAACCTGGCATATGGTAGATACTTAACAAACAGTTGCCTAGTTATATTAAATTATGTGCTCAATCAGTGAAATGATGAATCCTTGAAGTGTCAACAGGGGATTCTTTCAGCCACAGTTCCTAAACTGGGAGAATACTCTTTGATGGGACTTTTAACTTACCTATTCACCTACTCCATGAAGAAAGTAGAACAGATATGAATGATGACCAAAAATTAAAATCTACTGACTTTACTCATATAGAGTATTATGAACTTTTCCCAGGAATACTTGGGTCCAGTATGACTACACACTGCAAATAAACTGTCCTCTCCAGGCCCTTTCCTCAAACCAGATAGTGTTGCAATTTTTCTGGGGCTATAGATCTCGAGCTAGTAGAATATTTGAAATCTAACTTCAGAATTATCATTTAGAAAGAACCAAATATAATATCTCAAATATTTCTATACTATTAGTTAGGTAATTCATTCTCTGCCAATCAGATGAAGGAAATCCAAGGCAATTATTTTTGGGACACTATACTAAAAGTTATTCGATTTTTGGATTCTGGAAAGCATTACCCATTAAAAGTTTTTTATCTTTAAAATGAAAGACATTCTCTCAGAGGTACATCTTAATAAGAGTGGAAACTAAAATAGGGAATTTATTTTTTATCAGTTATAACATTTTACCAAGTTCGAAGGAAACATCTGCACCAACTAATGAAGAGTATAGAACTCATCCATCATTGCCACTCCAGTCTGAGCAAGTCCTTGAGCTCAGAATATGAACTCTAGGATTGCAAACTTAGTGACAGAAAAGTTATATAAGTAAAAACCCATAATTGCTAACTTTGGGATCTTACAAAGACAGAAAATTGTTCGATGAGCAAAATATTAATTCATTAATTAACCTGTCCATATAAATTAAAGCAATAACATATGATACATATAGCAAATACATTATGGAGTCTTTTATTCCATTATAGAATAGGGTTTTTTTTTTAACACAAGGATTGTTTGGCACATAGTAAGTACTTGTGATTATAATTATAATTGATAACAGAGTTAATATATATATGGCATTTTAATGTTTCTAAAATATTTCATAAACATTATTTTATATTATTATCATAAAAACTGAGAAATGTACAAGTTATCCCCATTTTACAGATGAGGATGCTGACTGAAGCAGTATAAAGTAAAGGGACTTGTTCAAGACCACACAACTTTGATATGAAGCCACATTTGAACTTAGATACACTTGATTCTTGGTATAATCCAGTATCATTTGTTCCACCTAGCTCCCGTTGCGGATTGATCTTTATTAAATAGAACTAAATAACAGTAAATTCCTTCATAATACACTTAATTTTTGTTGTTGTTATTTTACCCTGTGAGTAGATTTGGAGATTTGTAAAAAAAAATATTTTTTCCCCTCTGTACATTTATTACTGCTATTTCTGAGGATGACTTATAACATCAGTATTTTACTAATTTAGAGTTGCGTTTAATTTTCTTTTGCAAGCTTATCTACTGAATAAAGAGATGGCGCCCAGT
Organism: Sarcophilus harrisii; assembly: GCF_902635505.1. Classification (NCBI taxonomy): domain Eukaryota; kingdom Metazoa; phylum Chordata; class Mammalia; order Dasyuromorphia; family Dasyuridae; genus Sarcophilus; species Sarcophilus harrisii. The sequence continues at coordinate 26,299,247 of NC_045428.1, read as the reverse complement.
AAATTTTGTGCATTCCCATGAGTAAGAGAATCTGTCATTGGCAAAAATTAGTTGGAAGAGGAACAAACAAGGACAATGCTGATTAAAAATCTATTTCCTTGTGCAATGGTCTAAAATTTGCAATAACATGTATGAACTTACCACCATTATATCTTGTCCTCTCCTCACCAGTAAGCTTATGTGGTGATGATGTTTCAAAATTTTTACCAAATCTTTTAACAAATGAGGCAGTGGGGAGAGTACTTAACCTGGATTTAGGAAAACATGAATTTAAAATCTACCTTAGACATACTATCTAGGAAAATAATTTGACTATTATGCCTCAGTTTTCTTAATCAAGTAATAAACATATATTAAGTATCTAATCATGTGTCAGGTACTTTGCTAAGAACAGGATATACAAAGAAGGACAAAAGGCAGTCCCTAACCTCACAGAGTTTATGATCTGATTCATGAGTTGTAATATGAGAATGGACGGCTAGGTGGTGCAGTGGATTAGAGTAGTAGACTTGGCAATGATGGATGAATTCTACACTTTTCATTACTTGGTGCAGATGTTTCATTAGAACTTGATAAAATCTTATAACAGATTTCAAAAAAAAACCTAATCCCCCATTTTATTTTTATTCTTATTGAGATTTACCTCAAAGAGAATGTCTTTCATTTTAAAAGATAAAGAACTTTTAATGGGCAATGCTCTCCAGAATCCAAATTAATTCTTGAACAGTAGCTGGGTGACCCTGAGCAAGTCACTTGACCTATTTGTCTCAGTTTCCTAATCTGTAAAAATAAGAGGGAGAAAGAAATGGCAAACAATTCCAATAGGTTTCTACCGAAAAAAATGGGGTCATAAAGATTCATACACAATTGAACAATGGTTTCATATATGAGAATAATAATAGTGCCTTTACTCAGAAGATTGTAGTGAGGATCAAATTAGATAATATTTACAAAAGTGCTTTGCAAACCTAAAGGTACTATATAAATACCAGCTAGCAATAATAAAATTCAATCAGATCATACAAATTCTGTGCCTATGTTAGTAAAGGGGCAGAGAGAGAAAGAGGGAGTAGGAGAGACAGAGGTATTTTTAAAGTCAACATTTCCTTTTTTTGACTACCTTCTTACCCTGTAGAAATAATTGTAAAGTAGTAACAGAATTACTTAACATTCCCCAGGAAAAATATCTCCATGCTGACTGAATATGATTTAACAAACCATAAAATCAACTTCAAATGTATTGCTTTTAACAATTAAAATCAACATCTATAGATCAGGATTTTAGCAGGAAAAAGGCAAAAATATATAATTAGATCCCATCATTAATTATGCACATAGAATATTTCCCATCCTTCTCCATCACCAATGAGAACACAACAAGAACATTTAAATAATGACTAAAATGTGACCACGCTTCCTCAGGAGATAGTGAGCTACCCCTCCCTGGAAATCTTTCATCCAGGAGAAGGTAGATGGTAACCTCTCAGATGTGTCACTATAAAGGGCAATAGTGATTTATAAATGAATAGGAGTAGATAATCTCTGATTTCCATTTCAATTCTATGATTCTATAATTGGGATATATTTTTTTAATAAAAAAAGATTTCAAATCTAAAAGCTACAGTATTTTATCTCATTTCTGATTCTTTATGTTAATTATTGTTAGCAAAGTGAAGTGACATCAACATGGGAGAAGAAGAATCAGGGCAGATAAGACTTCTGTTTTCAATTATTTAAACGGTTCTCATGAGGAGGATTTGTTTCATTTGACCTCAGAAAGGAGAACCACAAAAAAAAGACACACTTAGTCTTGATAGTAAAAGAACTCACTATTAGAGCTGTCTGAAAGTAATGAGAGACATGGTAAGCTTGCCCTTCCTGAAGGTCTTGAAAAAGAGGCTGGATAAGTATGAGAGAGTGGGAATTTCTTTGTTTTCTACTGGGTTCAAATTGATCAGTGATCTTTAATGTGGGGTCTGTAGATATTGTCTTTTAAGTTTAAAATATATTTTAAAATATTTTGCAATATAATTGATTTCCTTTTTAATCTTAGGCATTTTAAATGCCCCTAAAAAGTATTATTCTGAGAAAAGCCCCACTGGTACACCAAGATGACAATGGTGTCTATAATATAAAAAGAGCTGAGATATAATGAACTAGATGTGCAGTGAGGTTCCTTCCAATTCTCACATTTTGTGATTCAGTTGTTCTGTTCCTATGATACATCTGAATTCTGCCACACACCAAGTGTATGTTCTTGAACAACTCACTTCATGATCAGGGCTTAAATTGTCTCAACATTCAAAATGCAATTGGATCAGACAGTCAGTCATTGAGTAACTTTTTATTTTGATTATTATGAAAAGATTCTGATATTGTACTTCTTCAGCATCTCTTTTTCTTACTGGTACGAGTACTCCCTTGACTGGATAAAGACTCCCAATCCATATTCTCCCAATACATTCCTGGTGTGATGACTCCTAACCCATTCACAACTGACCCTCTATGTTTCTTGTCAATTTCTTTCTATAAATCCTATCAATGGAAATCAATGGACTAGAAGCCTCCTTCAGAATATTAGTGTGGTGCTCTACCTACCCATCCCTCCTCATCACATATTGGCCCATCTCCTTTTTTAATCTATCTGCAGTTATAATGTTAGGCCTCTTCTCACAAACAGATTTTCCTATTTATAGATGGTGAGAATGTCAATATGGATGTAATTTGGTTCCAGCAGGAGCTCTCCAAGTAACTGGCCATTAGACAAAGATCACACTTGGATAATACAGTTAAATTAATTTTTATGGATGGCAAAATCAATCAATAATTATTTATATACTATCTATTTGTGCCACATATGCTGCTAGCCAAAGACAAACAAACATGTGCTTCCTGTCAAATCTCTCTCCCTTTTCTGACACTTCACTAATGTCTTGGGGAAAACAGATGGGGGATGGTGCACAGAAGAGTGAGAGCTATTTCTGGTTTTTTTCATGGGGTTGAATGGACAAACAGTGAAGAAAATACTAGCCCTGGAGTCAGGAGGATCTGAGTTTAAATCCAGGCTCAGACAAGAGTGTGACCCTAAGCAAGCCACTTACTCTACCCAAAAAACAAAATAAAATAAAACAAAACAAAACAAAAACCTTCAGAGTGGTTTCTTCCTGGATCTACATTTAAATTGTCAGTAGCTTGATTAGATCTGTTAGCACACAGATTCTCTGGGGCGCTTTCCAATTTTAGTAAAGATTTCTTTCTATGTGCAGACCTAATGGATACCAGTTACTATCCCTATGCCTTTGTGCTGGCTCCATAAAGTACCCCCATGCCCCATCTCCTCATCTTCATCTCTTAGAATGGTTTGTTTAATTCAAGACATTTTAGGTATGTGTTGTCTTTCCTTAATAGAATATAAATTTCTTGAGGGCAGAGATTATCTTGCTTTTGTATTTATGTCCTTAACACCTGGAACAGTACCTGGAACATAGCAGGTATTTTTAAAAAATGCTCATTGATTAATTATTTCAGTCATTCATTTTAGGAGGGGAATCTAAGTTTTTTCTTCATTTCATGATGAGGTATCGAAGTAAGATTCTCATGTAGATGTGAAATTTTAGGATTTTGACAATTCTCTTCAGAAACTGTAATGAGTGAATAAAAACAAATTCTTTGCTGAGTTCAGGGCTAAAGGTTTAACTGATGCAATTTGCATATTTAGTACTTATAAACAGAATGAGGGAGCTGTAGGGACTCTGTTTTTGACAAATTGTAAATCACTAGGAATCCCAAGCCATTCGTCATACTGTTCATATTAACTCTGGTATCTTGGAAAAAATTCCAAAAAGGAAATTAGGATTCTGCTCTCTGATGCTTGATGTTTTTAACCCGTGGATACTCTTGGTGTAGCAATTACCATGATCCACTGGGCAGCATCTGAGAACTCCAGGGAAGTTATTTCCACAGGCCAAATTTGGAATCCCGAGCTGACTCAAACCATCAAAAGGAATTACTTAGATATGTAATATGATTTTGCAATTTAGTAAAGGAATAGGGATCATTGAAAAGATACTGGATGTGATTTTTTTCAACTTATATATTTAAACTTCTGCCAAGTCCTAGTTTGATGCTTCATTATCAGAGAAAGGTGTCCTGAATCCCCAAAAGTTATACCAACGGATCATAAATTCTAACAGGTTCTAACCATGAACAAAGTCTTTATCTACAACCCTAACAAGAGACTGCTTCTGCATTTCCAGGAAGATTTCTGTGAAGGACAGAAAAACTCATCATTGAGTAGACTGGTCACTTAATAATCAATTGTTTTGCCATGGAAACCCACAACACTAAGGAAAAAATCTTGGCTATGAGCTAGCAACTATTTCAAGCTATTAAGGCTTAAAACTTCACTAAGACCTTTGGGATTCCTTATACTTATATATATATGCAAGTAGTGTTCCCAATTAGAATCTCATCTTTGACATTATTTCATTCTTTGTATTTGACTCTACAGCATTTAACACTGTCCCTAACAATGGAGTAACTACAACTAACACCTATGCAAAGTTTTTTTTCCTTTAAACTCAGTTCAGTTTAATTCCATTTCTTTCTTTCTTTTTTTAATATATTAAAATATAAATTAGATACACAATAAGTATACATGAGCAAACCGTTATTTTGCTGTACAAAAAGAATCAGACTCTGAAATATTGTACAATTAGCTTGTGAAGGAAATAAAAAATGCAGGTGGACATAAATATAGGGATTGGGAGTTCAATGTAATGGTTTTTAGTCATCACTCAGAGTTCTTTCTCTGGGTGTAGCTGATTCAGTTCATTACTGCTCTACTGGAAATGATTTGGTTGATCTCCTTGCTGAGGATGGCCAGGTCCATCAGAACTGGTCATCATATAGTATTGTTGTTAAAGTATATAATGATCTCCTGGTCCTGCTCATTTCACTCAGCATCAGTTCGTGTAAGTCTCTCCAGGCCTTTCTGAAATCATCCTGTTGGTCATTTCTTACAGAACAATAATATTCCATAATATTCATATACCACACTTTATTCAGCCATTCTCTAACTGATGGGCATCCATTCAGTTTCCAGTTTCTAGCCACTACAAAGAGGGCTTATGCAAAGTTTTAATGTATATAAATATCTTTACAAATATTATCACATTTAACTTAATCATCATAATAGTCCTGGAAGGGGAGGTATTATTATTATTATTATTATTATTATTTATAATTGAGGCAAACAGAGTTTAACTGAACTACCTAATGTTGCAAGCTAGCAGAGGTGTGAGGTTTGAACTCAGGCCTTTGTGATTACATGTTCAGCCTTCTCTGGAAGGGTAGGAAAGCTCCAGGTCATTAAGATCTTTAGAAGGCAAACAAAGAATTTATATTTAATTCTGGAGGCAAGAGGGAACCATTGGAATTTACTAAATTAAAGAATGATATGATCAGACTTGTGAATTAAGAAGATCATTTGTCAGCTGAGCTCAGGATGGAGTGAAATGTGGAGAGACTTGAAGGCAGAAAGTCAGAATTCCACAACAAATGGAAGAGTATTTCTGTAGTCAGAAAGCCGATATTTATTGCTTACCCCTGACACTGGCTATGAGACTATGGACAATTTGTTTAAAGTCTCAGTGCCCACAGATAACACCACAAGAAATTAGTTACAAAAGAGTGGGTGATCTGTATAAGAAAGGAAAGGTTCCAAATCAGAACTTCCCCACACCGATGAAATCTTAAGTCCAGACCCTATCATTCCAAGTCTGTCAACCATAATAGTCCATTAGGAGACATTAATGATTATAGACAAAACAATTACAATTAGTTTGCATTGATGTTCATTAGTGACATCTATATTGCCCTCTGAGATTTTTCTGAACATGTTTGAACTCTAGAATAACACTATAAGAAAGATGCCATGCTTATTAAAATCTTCAATGTATTGTAAGGAAACCAAGTTTGGAATATCTAAATGAGTCACCCTTTGTCATAACAACCCAAGTAGTAGATGCCAAATTTGAATTGCTGGAGAGTGACTTGCCCATGATTACCAAATATGTGGAACAAGTAATATTTGAATCTAGAACTTCCTGATTCATAGTCCGGGCTCTATCCGTTAAGACACACTGTCTCCATTCAACACAGGTAGGGGAGGTGAATGCAATGTTACTGTGAGAGATGCTTTCCAAGTGTGTTTAAAGGGTTAAAATAAATTTCAGTTTCCAAATCTTACTTAAAAGTGAACACTTTTGTGTCAGCATTCAATGGAGTTCTTCAAATTGAATTGGGATTCCAGTTGAGGTGTGGATTACACCAGATGACCTCTGGAGTCCTCTCCAACTCTAAGATTCTGTGATCAGTTTAGACATTGAAACATGAAACAGGATATTTATACATTTGACAACTTGTTTTATCAAGTGGGATTTTTGAAGGTCCCTTTATCTAATCTCTAGAGAACGAAATTACCACAATTAATCTTTATACTAATAAACTGTTTCGCTGCATATCTGTGAATGGCCTCGGGAACAATAATTAAATACTAAATTTGATGAACGATTTATGCTTTTCAGAAGCCAGTCATTAAAGCCAAGCAGTAGAGTTACCTGCCTCATTGTTTAACAAGATGTATTAGAATAAAAACATGAAGCAGTAACCCTGGAGGAGAAATCATTATTCATAAAATATTAGATTTATAATTTTGTTTCCACCCTGCACTTCTAAGCAAAAATTGTTCTCTTCCACCGCAGGGTGGGGAAGGAAGCTCATTATCACTCTCAATCTGCTTTCGATGGACATTCTCTCAGTGTGGCAAAGAGTCATGAGGCATTTCAAAGAGGCAGATGACCTCATTATCCCAAACTTAGAGGAGGACATAATGACTCAAGAGATGAATGCATCGGGATTCATTTTCAGGGATTATCAACTTTAATTAACAGAAAATATCCAGCAGAACAAGCCACTACCTAATGCATAAGAATGCACCTGGAAAAACTGAAAAATCAAAAGCAAACATTGTACCACTTTGTCTCGAAATGTCCATACAATAATAGCACCACAACTGGGTCTTTTAAAAAATCCCCAATAGCCAAAACTATAAAGATTTGACCCTTCCATTGACATTAATACAGACACGTCTGATGCTATAATCTTACAAATTATATGTTTTTTGTTGGATTTAAACAACTTACAAACTACTTGAGTTATGCCATCAATTTTCATAATAGACAAAAGAAATAGACACATATATCCATAATTAACCCGATCAGGGACATTGACAGAAAAATTCTAATCACATTACAAATGACCTTTTTTTTTTTTTAATGGAAAAGCAGAACATGGTAACCTTTGCCCTCCCTTCAAGTGAGGCTTCCTTTTCTGGTTGATAGAAAGTGACATCAAAGAGAATGGGAGATTTAGAAAAAGCAGAAGACATAAAATTATTATTCATTCTTTGATCTCCTCATTTCTTGGTAATTATCAAGGAAGAGGGCACTGTTACTTTGTTCTTGTAACAAAGAGAAGCACTTACAAAGGTCAAGGAAAGCATGAATAAGTAACATAATGAGAGTGAGTGAGGGAAACTAAGGGATAGTTTAAGTACTGAAATTTCCATGGTGTAATGGGCTGAAGCTCCAGGTGATGCACTGAGGTCCCAAGCATGTGAAGCAAAATAGCAATTGGATGATATTCTATTAACATATGCTTGGAGAAAGAAGGGTCCCGCCTATCTCAGCATAAGTTTTGATGAGTTGTATAGGAAGTGACGAAGAGATGATTTTGGTGGGCGGAGAGAGAAAGGCAGAGAGACTGCTGGTCTGGTTCACGTTGCCACTGCTCTCACTTCCTATCTCTATCCCCCTTCACCTCTGCAAAGATCAAGGATTTTCCCTTATTCTGAATTCCTGACTCTGGCTGATTTTAAAATACGTGATAATAAAAGCATGGACTAAGGGAGATATGACTGGAAAGCCCAAGAACAATAATAGCATCATGTGTTGAATGAGTATCACACACATAAATAACGATGCAGTCTGTTTCTCAGAGAAACTCTAGATATGTATAGGGCTGAGTCACGAGTTCCAAAGCAGCCCATTCTATAATAATTTCATTGTCCTCCTCCTCTTCAATCCAATGAAGACGAAAAGGTTTAATTTTAGTAAAGATAATGACAAACACTTCCATGCAAAGTTCAAATTATATCCTGGAGGCTACAGGGATTGTTAAGAATCCTCATACAATTAAGTGAGGTAACTATTCAGAAAGCAAGCTAGCTGTGGGAGGACTCATGTCATATAAGGGGAGGACTGATGGGGAGGAGGAGGAAGTGGCCATGGAAATGTTGAATCAGCAAACTAATTTAAGACATGTTTTCATTCACTGAAACTTTCATCAACTTCTTTAATATTCTTCTGACTTCTCTGGGTCTGGAGATTCCCCCTTCATAAGTTCAATTTAGTTAACTATTATTTTTAGCTTTGTAAAAACTCTAAAAGAAACCATTCCCCAAGAAATCTAGCTTTTAGGTATTTTCCTTCCCAATAACAGATATCTTAGGAAGGTAGATAGGGTGATGGATTTAAAACCAGGAAGTCCTAAGTTCAAATCCTGCTTCAAATTTAGTACTTCATATTACCTCTCTTGTCCTGTTCTTTTCAATGTATTTCTGACATTTGATTTCAAAACCCCAACTGGGATTACTAAGAGTTGGATAGAATTGAAAAATGACTCAACAACAAGATGATGACTGTCCCTCTATCCCAGTCTTTACTTTGTATTTTCACTTTCTGCTAATTCTTTTTGATGTATCCTTTCCCCCAGATAGATTATTCTTAGAAGAAACAAATGGAAATAAAATAAGATTTGATGAGTTCAGCTTTCTCATTGCCTCCTATTATCATCACCTCATCTATTAATCTAATTGTTTTGGCCCTTCTTTGATTCTCATGCCCCCATCAGAATATATTAAGGAATCATTTTTGTTGTCCTTACCCTTTTTTGCCCAACTGAAATCATTCTGATTTATTTCTCCTGACCCAAGTCCTACAAGACTGTTTTTCTCCTTTCAACGTATCCCTTGCTACCTATGTATACTTTTGTTTTCTCCTTTTAAACATCTAACATGGTTGGTGAGTTCTTTGTGTCTGCAATGGTTTCATTAAACAACTCCCATTTTTTCTTCCTCACAGGTGTAACTTTTCTTTTAATTTTCAAATTTTTATTTTTAATAGCCTCCTGGGCTGATTTCCGCTACAAAAGATTAGTCATTGGTTCTTATAATGCTCTGATTGAATGATTAGAAATCTGTTCTTTTGAATATAATAATTCTTAAAATTTCCTTGAGTATATTGGTGGTTTAATTTATCTGTGGTCTGAATGCTCAGAGTTTAGTACAGAGCCTGGTACCTAGTATGTACTTAATAAATATTTATTGATTGATTAATTACGCCTTCCCCCAATAGCCCTTATCTATCTCAGCCATGATCATGGCTAATTTTTTTTAAATATCATGGATAAAGAGTAAATGACCATAAAAATATATTTTTCTCCTAGAAATAAGAAATAAGTTACCGATCAGATACTGAGAACACAAAATTGACCTGACGATTATGTGAAGAAAATAGATTTCAAAATTTTTCTGAGCTATTTCACTCCTGACCTCATCTATTTCACTGTTTTAGGTCTCACCCATCATATTTTCCAATCCTGATCACAAATGGGGCCAGTGTATACCATTTGATTCCACAAACAATTCTGGAGTTCGTAATCAAGGATGCAGATACAATTGCAAATAGGGAAATAAAAATAAAAATCAATGGATCAGAGAGGTAGGTCCTAGTTAATTCAGGTTGGTTATGGATTTTAGAGATGAATGGACATTTAGAGATTATGGAACTAAATATTCCTCATATTACAAAGAAGGAAACCCAATCTAAAGGGATCAGATAACACAAGATCATCAGGGTAAGAATGAAAGCTAAGGGTTGAAGATAGATCATATGCTTAAAAACAATCCTCTTTTGCTCTGCTGATACTATACTACAGAATGAGAAAAACAGAAGAATAGAGAAATATCTGGACTATAATCTTGGCATAAAGGAGAAAGAAACATGCTGGGCTTTGAAGTGGGGGGACAAGACCAGGTCAAGGGAGGAATAGCTCAAGACACTTAAGCTCTATGTTTTGCATAGAATGGTCAGGTCATTTTACATGGACTACAATTGAATGAATGAGTTTTCACTGGACTTTCTTATTGCTAAAAGAAAAGCATTTTCCTTTATGGTTAGTAGACATTTATCAATGCTTTCTAAGGAATTCCAGCACCAAATGCATTTTAGGAGAAACAGGAAGGGTGTGGACATTTCCAGGGGAAATGGATTCTTATTTGGACTGGGGAGTATGTTGACAAAGAAAACAGGCTAACTATTCTCTGATTTAGATGTTGGCTCTTTTCACTATCTGGAATGTTCAAATGAAAGCATTTCTGTTAGCATCTTCAACCTCATCTTCAAGTAGCATGGTGTCTTGATCAATGTGAAATAGCTTGAATTATACTAAACAAATTCTCCATGAATACATTCACAATTTAATTTAAATGGAAAAATTTTTTATCCTCTTGGAATTAAAATGAAAACTGAAACAATTTAGGTTACAGATATTTAATTTTTTAACAAAGAGATTTGTTAAATATGGAAATGGGTCATGAAGGAAACTGATATGTTCTTCCCTATGGAAATATTTTAAAAAGGAGACAAGATGCTTATCTGTGATGACCTAATCTTGGTCTTTTTTGGAGATGGATGTGGGAACTGAACAGGCCCAAGAATTTTTTCTAATCCTATAATTAAGGATGTCTCAAACAGGGGCTTCAATTTGGAGTGAAAGAAAAAGGGATCTTCTAGAGCATCAAATTAGACACTATGAAAGAAAGTGTCATCATTAGAATACCCTTCTGGAGATATCTCTTTCTCTCTCAAATCTATCAACCCATCATCTATCTATCTCTATTTCTGTGGAGTGCCTGGATTCCCACTCTTTCCTGATTAAGAGACAGCAAATCCTACCTAGTGCAACCTTTCACTAATTACTAATTTCTTCTTTGGTGCTTTCTAGAAGTGTTCATCCAAGTGCTACTTGAAGATACTGACTGAAGTTAAACTCACTGTCTTCTGAATCAGCCCATTCATTCCTCTTTGGAATAGTTCTAATAACTAGACACTTTTCCTTCAATTTAAAGTTAATTGGCTTTTGATGTCCCTTGGAGCTCTAGATCTATGCTCCTATGCGTCTAAGCTTAAATACACCCCTCAAAAGGGGAATTGTGAAAAGACTCACAAAATGAGTCAGGTAGATAGTGCAATGGTTAGAGTACTAGGCTTGGAATCAGGAAGACATTCATTCAAATCAACTCTCAGTTAAACTATGTGACCAATGAAAATTTATTTTCTGTCTTTGTGTTTCACTTCCTGTTCTACAAAATAGGAATGATACTAACTCCTACTTTACAGGATTTTAGTGAGGATCAAATATGATAATATGTAAAAAAAAATTTTGTCATTGTAAAGTACCATATAAATGTTATCTATTGTCATTACTAATAAATGAAAATTAATGTGGAGAAATGCAGTGACTTCACTTTGCTTAAGGTATTCAAATGGAGATAGATTGACTTTGTGCAAGTGACATTGTGGTGAGGAAATATTCCTTATTACTAAGACTATATTTTGTTTCTTTTTGTGTCTCTAGTGCTTAGCACAGTATCTAGCACACAGTAGGTTTACAGTAAGTATTATTGATTGATTGGAAGCAGGAATAGAATGTTGGCACCTACTGAATATCAACTTTGAAGCCATCTCATTAAAGTGTCTTAATAAGGATCTTTTATTTCCTCAGAAATATGTCACCAAAACCTTGGCAGATTGGAACATGAATTTTTTATTGTAATTAGATCAAAGACCACCTGGGTCACAAGGTCAAAATCAAAATAGAGATTATCTAAAACAAAGTAATTTTTTAAGAGAAAATTTATTTTAGAAATAAAGTCAACTTGAAAAAATTTGGCCTTACTCTCAGGCAGATGGAAAAAAAATTAAAGGGCAAAGTTGCTGTGGAAAAAGTACAAATGATTTCCTTTGACTCCCAGTGACATAACAAGTTATTTGTCTTTGGTTCAATACCAGAGAACCTGTCTTAAGTGAATGCACAAAACTTAGATTGAAGTTCAAAATGTAAAATAATACCATTTCATGAAAAGCTCTCTGATCTTTACCCAAAGTATTTTACAGCATTTCATCCCTCTCTGGAGTCTTTGAGAATAGAACTTGACAAGAGCTTTATCTCTAATGTCTTTAGCATTCAACTTTTCCAACAATACATACATACATACATCTTTTCTTAGTTACTATTGGTAAGAATTACATATTGCATTCTTTTAAAACCCGTGTTCTTAAACAGAAGAAAAAAGTCACAAATAATAAAACTTGATGTTTTGTTTCCAACGGAAATAATAGATTTGAATGGGATAAAGTGAATTCTAACATTTAACATGAATCACAAGATTTTTTTTTTGAGTAAAATTCGATCTGTTGTTTCTATATTACATGATAACCTTTAACATTTTGTGGGTCCATAATATCTCCTATATGGATGCTATTTCAACCAAGGCAGATCTGAATCATTCTTTTCCCCTGGTGCACCATCCTCACAAAATGCTGCTGTGGATTTAAGGTTAAGGCTCTTTGAGATCAGGGACCATAAATTTAACTCTAGAAAAGATTTTAAGTTATCTAAACTCTTCCTTTTTCTTGCGGAGAGAAGTGAGGCTAAGAGTAGAGACATTATCCATGGACACACTGGTAATAAATAGAAGAGTCATAGGTCTCTGACATAGATCCTACTCTATCATGCTTACTCTCAAGAACAACTGAAATTTCTATGATGAGATGCTACTATAACACCATTTTTCCAAAAAAAAGGAGAATATCAAATGATTATATGGGTCAGCACATTCCAACCCTGTGATTTACCAGATATTTATTTCCCTCGGAACCATGCCCATATATATCCCCCATTAGAACCTAAGGCTCTTGAGAAGAGGGACAATCTGTCTCACTTTTGTATTTGCATCCTGGATGCTCAAAGATAACTGGCACATGGTAAACAGAGCAGCTGGGAGGTAGCTAGAAGAGTCAGAAAGCCTGATAGACTTTTTTCTGAGTTCAAATATGATCTCACACACCTGCTAATTGTGTGACTTTGGGCAAGTCATTTCATCCAGTTTGTCTCAGTTCCTTTATCTGTCATTTGAAGATGCTGACAGTGTCTCAGGTCTTCAAATGAAATGGTAAGCAACTCCTTAGTATATTTGCCAAGAAAACCACAAACAGGGTTATGAGGAATAGAACATGACTGAAAAAAATGAACAACACCACATTATAAATACTTTAAAAATCCCTTGTCATTCATTCATTAAAGTATTGAAAGCTCTTTCAATCACATAATCAATCACCAGGACATTACTTGACAGGCACTATGCTAGGTGCTAACGATACAAAGAAAGAATAAAACTATTACTTTTTTTTTTCTATTAGAATGAAGTCCCCTTGAAGGGAAGAATTGTGTAACATGTTTATATTTGTACTCTCAGAGATTAGCACAATGTTTTGCCCACAGTGACCACCTAAAGTATGCTTTTTTTATTAATTCATTCTCATTCTTAATGAACAATAATAATAAAATGAATAATTAGTCCTTTGCTGGTCCTGAACATTAAATTACATGTAATGGAAAAAGAAATGGAAAGAGAAATTGGGGAGGGATGGAAGTTCTCAATGAAAAAATAAAGGGATGTTTTTCAGTTTTCCTTTAGGTCATGGAAGTCACTCCAAAGGGAATCTACTGGGTTCTGCTTCAGGAAGACAAATGCACACCCTCATCACACATCTCTGCAGTTTCAGGAATAAAATTCCTTTCTTCACAAAAGCATAATTTGTATAGCAACTAAAATATACTGTGTCTTCTCAAATGGCTTCTTGGAAGCAAACAAATGACTTGTAAATCTTAAGCACACCAAGATGCCTGTGAATGTTCATTGTAAAGTGAGAATACATAAACAATACCACAGAGGAAATTGTGAATTGCTCTGATTCAGTGCTCTGTCTTTCCAACAAAGATACATCGACAACCTAAGGGGATGTATGAGTGATTCAGGGAGGATATTGGAGAGGCACTGAACAAGCATTCACAGCCATATAAATCCAACCTCTTCCTTCGATAATTCAGTGAAGAAGATAAACCATGTTATTACAACACAAGAGTAGCTACTCATGGTACCATAAAGACAATAAACATAGAAAAAGAGATACTCTACCTTGCACAATGGGGCTAGAAAGTAATGCCTTATGGCATAGAAAACATCCCAAGTGTGGTTCTTGGAGATTAATTCCCCTGAAATTGATTTATTTAAAGCCATTTCCAAATTCAGCATCCTGACAAGCTTGGTTCTTGGTCATTAAACAATGAGCCCTTTCTATGTTAGATCACATAATCACATTAGTGAAACCCAAATGTAGAGCAAAGAGTTTTATTAACAACTATCACTGTCTAGAGATGATGTAAATTAAAAGTGCCCCAGCCCAATTAGGGAGAGCTGAGTTCTCAGTAATTTTCTGTGTGAAAACACCCCACAACCGTTAGCTTCATCCGTACCATTATTTAAACAGAGGAAGCCCAATGTTATTTCTCACGTGTACACAAAAGTTCAGGGTTCCACAATTGATACTGGTTATTTGTCACCTAGATTTAGAACCATAGAATACTAGAGGTTGAAGGCACCTTATCTAATTGAACCTTTTCAGTCTATTTTTTAAAAAATATTGATTTTTTAAAACATTTTTATATCACCTCAATTTTTTCTCCTTCCCCCACTTACAGAGAAATATCTAAAAGATACAATTAAAGGAAGGGGAGGAGAGGCAGGGTCAAGATGGTGGAGTGAAAGCAGGGACTTGCTGATCTCTTCCCCAAAGCACTCCAAATTCCTATAAATAATGTATCTAAGCAAATTTTCAAGTAACAGAACACCCAGAAGGACAGAGTAGAACAGTTTCCAGCTGAAGACAAATTGGAAGGTCAGGAAAAAAATGATTGTGACAATGGAATGAGAACTCAGAACATGATCTCAGTGCAGCCCCTGCTAGAGTAACCTCAGCTGCTGAAGCAGCCCCATTTCCAACCCCAGCCTCACATCAACAAAGCAGGAACTTGGGCTATGGAACTCTACATCAGCAGTAGCATTGGTGGTTTCTAAACCTCTCAGCCCAGAGACATCAAAGATAACGTGCAAGATAGGCAGAAAAGATTTGTCAGGAAGATAAGAGGAAATCCAGGGTGGACAAGACAGTGGTGGCAGTGGCAGCTTCTGGAAGCCTCAGCTCATAAGAGGTCTCTTTTTTAGCAGTGAGCAAAAACTCTGTTGTTTTAGCACATTAGATCTTATAGTCACAGTGGGATGGGGATACTCCTAAAAGTTCCATGGCAATAAAAAGGGCTTGTGGTCAGGTTTTAGAAGAATCTGAGAAAGCAACTGCACAAAATCCCTGAAGCTTGGGACAATGCGTCCTCGCCCTTGGAAACAGAGCCCTACTTTAACAAAGAGTTAAAAGATGAGTACTAGGCTAGGAAAATGAGAAGACAATAGAAAAGGTTTCTGACCAAAAAAAAAGTTATTATTGTGACAAGAAAAATAAAAATACATAGATAACAAAGTCAGAACTCCTATATCCAAATCTTCTAAGAAAAATAAGGGTTGATCTCAGGCTACAGAAGAGCTTAAATGGGATTTTGAGCTTATATCTCTCTATAAGTGAGAGAGAAGAAAAATAGGAAGACAATCGAGAATGGTGTGAAAGGAAATACAAAAAGCTAATGAGGAGAAGAATGTCTTAAAAAGCAAAATTGGCCAAGTGGAAAAGGAGGTAAAAAAGTTCACTAAGGAAAATAAGTTCTTCAAAATTAGAATTGAGCAAATGGAAGATAATAACTTCATGAGAAATCAAGATCCAATAAAACAAATCCTCCCTCTCCCCAAACTGGGGAAACATGAAAAAAAAATTGAAAAAAGAAGAGGGGGAAATTCACTTTTAGCAAACCTAACCAACATAGACAAAGGATGACATAGGCAGTGTTTCACACCCACAGGCAGTATCACACCTCTACAAAGAAATATGAAGTTTTCTTTTGGTGTTAAACGTTTTAGTGATTTCTACCTTGCCTCTACTTCTAGAATTTAGACCCTGGCACCAAGATATCCTGATTGGTAAGAAACCACTATATCTAGCCAATCCCACTGCTTCTTCACTGCAGCCCAACAGATCTAGCACATTCTAATTCCTATACCTGGGAGCTTAAATTAAATCAATATTACAATTGCTTCTGGCAAGGGCTTGTCTATTGATTCTCCTATTCCATTTACTATCTTATCACTTCTCAGACTAAGACTTCATTCCTTTCTTTTTCTATCCTACTATAAGTTGTTTTTCATTATGTGACTATAAGGGTAGGCAAAGACTCCCTTTTGTATCTATCCCCAATGTTTACTATAATGTTTAACAAACCAACTACTTTTCCAATCACTTTTCCATTATTCATTCATTCATGTAAATGCTCAGCTCAAAGACCATCTACTACTGTATGTAAGAGTTATTACCTGAATTGTGGGAGGACATAAAGATTTCAAAAAAAAAATGTAATACTTGAAGCTTTAAAGGTTCTGAGTCTTTTTGTGTTTGAGGCAATTGGGGTTAAATGACTTGCCCAGAGTTACCCAACTACTAAGTCTTAGGTGTCTGAGGCTAAATTTGAACTTTTTCCCCCCTGACCCCTGAGATGGTGCTCTATCCACTGTATCAACTACCTGCCCGCAGGAATTGAGTCTTACTGGGGAATCTCCTAACTTTTCTATTCTATCATGTCTTAAATTCCTTTCTGCTATAAAAGAAACCACTTCCAAGCTTTATTTTTTAACCAAATCTAAATTGTAGTCTCTCATTTTTTCTAAATTGTCTGCATAATATATTTAGGAGAAAGTGAGCATAGGGATAAATAGAGATAATTAAGTGTAAATGCTTTTGAAAAATCATCTTTCCCAGGAGTTGAACTGAAACAGTGGGAAAGAAGGTAAATGAAATTTTTTAGCCCCTTCCTATTCCTGCCAAATGAGCCAAAAGAAAAGACAAGAAAGGCAATCATTCCTAATGATGCTGCTATTACCCTATTTCTTTCTGCTCTTTGCCCACCTGACCTTGTGAGGCTCCCTTAAAAATTCAATCTGAGAATGCCACGAGTATTTGGTCAGAGCCCCAGAAACACAGAAATAAAAGGAATTTGAGCTGATTTATCTCAGGTCCCTAATTGTCATCCTGAAGATCCCCTGTCCCTATCCTTCTCTTCAGATGGTATCTCCTCTTCTGCCTCCTAGCTCTGCTCTTCATTCTGTGGATCTTTAAAATTCATCCCCAAAAGTCATTCCCAGGAATCCTTTCTGGAACTCTGCAAAGTAGTTACCCAGGAATTCTATAATAGTATTGCAATTTGAGGAAACCAAGTCTTAGAGAAGAGAAAGAAACAAGTCTATATTGTTTTCAACAACGTTTACCATTTTGCTAAGAATTCCTACTGTTTAAAGAACTCCAGTAGGGAATAAACAGATGCCACGAATCAAATGCGTTTACTCCTAAGATAAGAGTCAAATGGTTCATTGTTTTCTTTTCAGGGGGAAAATAATAATAATAATAATAATAATGTGCCATGATGGAGTAGTATAAAGAACTGTATACACTGGGAGAAGATATGGATTCAAATCTCAATTCTGCCTAATCTACACAACTTTGGGTAGATTGTCCAATGTCATTCCATCACTTTATCTAAAAAAATAAGGATATGGGCTAGATCATACAGACCAAAGTAATATAGGCTGTTAGGAATTATAGGCTCTATTGGTAGTGGTAATCATGGTGACCTGAGTCAAATCCAGCTTCAGATAACAACAATAATAGATAGTATTTATTGAGTACCTATGGTGTGTCAGGCACCTGCAGGTACCTACTTTGCTAAGCAATTCACAAACATTGTTTCACTTAGTAGTTGTGTGACTTGGGCACTTAACCTCTATTTTGATTTCTTCATCTATTAAAAAGGGCATAATAATAGCATCTATATTCCTAGGCTGTTGTGAAAATAAAATGAAATGATATTTTAAAGCATTTAACAAATCCTTATGTTCTACATAAATGCTACTATTATTAATATCTCTAAATTTCCTTTCAACTGTTAATCCTCTGATCTAAATAACTTTGAAAAAGTACAAAAATATAATAATAATTTCCATGTTGGGCTCATATGTTCCTGGGCAGGACTGAAAGTGAGCAAGGAACCAGAAGGGTGAGGAATCGGTACCACTTTTCCTCTGAGCATTTCAATGCAAATCTAGAGGTATCCAATTCTTCTCTATAGAATCCTTCTTGTCTACAAATGTCAATGATATCTCTCCATCTCCTTCAATCAGATCAAAATCCTTAATGTCCCAGAAAGAGTCACTTCCCTCTTAGAAAGAGCTTGCCCAACAGGAGCATGTTGACAATTTAGCTTCCACTTAGTTTTGTTCCATTCACTTGTCCAGGGGGATATGATAATATTTAATGCTATTTCTTCCTCTAACCAATGCATCTCCAAGGGACTTTTCACCTGCATTCCTATCATCCACCGAACCTAGGTCTAACTAGTGAGTATCTTTGGCTTCAGCACCAAATCCAGTTCCCCTCTTTCCTTGGTAATAAATTTATTCTTACTACTTTCTCCTCCTATCTCATTTTTTCTTTGCTGAATGATAGAGATGAAACATGGTGGAGAAGAAAATTCAACACAAGAAAATGCCTAAATTTGAAAAAAAAAAAAATCCTACTACAAAGAGAATGGTAAAGGTCTTTTTTTTTCTGAGCATATCCTTTATGACTGCTACATGCTAAAATATGCAACATCTCAGAGATAACATGGTAATAATTTTATATAATTAACTTTTAACTCTCAGGTTAAACTGAATAAATATGTAAAATAATAAAAGTTATCCCTCTTTGCTAAAAAGAAGCACATTTAATTCCTGTATTTATAACATAGATCATAAAGCATTCTTGCATGTTACTTGAAGTGAATATTATCCTCCAATATTATCCATTGAAACTTCTAACCCTCATTGACTCTTATCCCAGTTCCATCATTAATCCTTCCAAGAACTACTCAATGTGCTAATGGCCTTTCATCATATCAGTTCATAACCTGAAGTCTGTAAACTTCTAAATATATATAGATTTCATAATGGCATTTCAATATAATTGGATTACTGTTATAATTCTACATATTTTGTTTATGGATTTAGAAATATTCTGAGAAGGGATCATAAACTTTATTCACCTGCGAAAGGCGTTCAGGACATGCATAAAAAAGTTGGAAAATGCCTGGATTGGAGTCCCTTAACATTTTGATGGGATCCTAGGCAACACTCTTTTCATCTATTATCACTCACTTTCAATACAGATGGATTTAGCTTTAAAAAGGCATAAAAATCTTACTCACCAAAATGTTCACCACTATGATGGATGACACCCAGAATGGAATAGGAACAAAAGATTCAGTGAACAAGTGTTTATTAAATTCCTATGGGTCACTTTATTTGCAAGCACCAAGAAAAGAAACGGAAAAGACAATCTTTACTCTTGAGGAGCTTAAAATCTAATGGGGGAGAAATGCAGATGACTATGCACAAACAAGCTATGTAAAGTCTCAGTTGGAAATAACTGACTAAGGGAAAGCACCAGACTTGAGAAATGTATAGGTTCTCTTTTGGCTTGCCCCTCCCACAGCCCTTTCATACATTTTTATGATATTTAAAAAAAATTTAGACACAAGTTACTGTTGGTGATAAGCCCCATGCACCTCTCCATTTTCCTTGGGGCTGCTTACAACTTTGAATTTCTGTACATTTTTGGCATTCCATAATTTATAGCCATATTTATATTTTTAAAGGATGAGTTTCTGTGCCAGGAAGAAGCACAAAATTGAGAATGCAAGGCAATTTAGTACATGCAAGCCATACTGTCCTCTTCTTCAATTCCGTGTCGAGTTAACTTTTATCTGAAATAACTCTATAAAATCGATGCACTAATAGACTAACTCAATTCCATTCTATAATCTAGGCAATAGACATTCGTCTGTTTGTGTAGATTACATTAACAATGGTTTTGAATGTTGGAATCTCAATGAGTTTGCAATGAAGTATCCTGGACAATTCAGTCTAATATGCCTGCAAATAGGAATAACTTAAGAGACCTCATATATATATATAGGGAAACTATACATTTTGAACTTTTTTGCCTGGACCACTCTCCGTGACAATGGCAAACACCTTTGGTGATATAATAATCAAAGCACCCTTGAACAAAGTCATGTTCATGATTCCATTTATCTCAGGATCTTAATACATACATTGGAGACATCTTGTTATATAGAAGCTTTAAGATACCTTTTGTTTTATCTTGCCACAAACTTTTCTTGTAACCAAGAAACAATAAATTCATCAGGATTTCAAATTCTCTATGATACAAGTGCAGAGCACATTTCAATGGCTTTTGTACCCTGGGAATTTTTAAAAATTGAACATTTATTGAATATTTAATCATAAAGAGCATTAGTTTTTCATCATATTAAAGACATTAAAATTTAACTACACTTAATCAGAATACTCATGTAAAACACAAAAATCTATACATAAAACCCAAAAGAATATCATGAATTTAAATTAAAATACCAAGTCAGTTTTATTTTTGAGACCTTCAACTATGTCAGAGTATAGCAGGAACACCTAATATGCATGCTAATTTTCACCATGTCCTATTCAATTTTACCAGTACAAATATGTCATATGCCATGAAAAAATTATCTTTAAAAAATCAACTTTTTCTTTTTCATATTTTCATCAAGGATACCAGCAAAAGATTCTTCCTGCTAATAAGGTTATTGTTATTGTTTTATTTTATTTTTAACAATAATTTCTCAAGTACAGGAGTTTCTGATAAGAAATTTCTTCCACAAGATAGAATCTCTGCCCCTCAGTCTAAGAGGGTTTCCTAGGGCACTGAGAAGTTAGTTAAGTTCAATTCTAAGTAAGCTCACCTAATTTGGACATTACAATAGAAAGCAGAGAGATAGAGAAGAGCCAAACTAGGGTGGCTACCTGAGTAGAAAAAAGACATATATAAAGGGCAGGTAGATAGTACAATGGATGGAGTACCAGCCCTGGAGTCAAGAGGAATTGTGTTCAAATATGACCTCAGACACTTTACACTTAATGGTTGAGTAATCTGAACAAGTCATTTAACTCTGATTGCATTTTTTAAAAAAGGGACATATGTAATAGATGCTGTGGAGGGCGAAATGAGGCAATATAGAAGTCATATATGTGAGTGAGACTGAGGAATTAAGAATAACACTGAGGTTGAAAAGCTGAATTACTACAAGGAGGATAATTCCCTTTAAAGAAATAGGGAAGCTTGAAAGAAAGACTTTGGGGTTAAGGTAATGAAATAAGAAAGGAATTATCTTACCTTCTCACCTAGAAGAATAATAGAATAGTCAAAGCCAACATTATTCTTGCTGTTGTTCAGTTGTTTTCAGTTGTATTTGACTCTTTGTGATCCCATTTGCAGTTTTCTTGACAGAAATACCAGAGGGGTTTGCTATTTCCTTCTTCATATCATCTTACAGATAACAAATTGAGGCAATCAGGGCTAAATGACTTATCCATGGTCATACAATTATGTGTATGAAGCCAGGTCTGAACTATATGCTCAGCACCCTATTCACTGTGCCCTGGAGCTGCCACTATACTTCCTCACAAATTAACAGAAAGGCAGAATCTCTTTCAATAAACAATAGTCTCTAAGCCTCTATTCTAGACTACTAACAAACACAGAAAACTACCCCCCCTAACTCAAGCTTTTGTTCATCTTTTTTTTTTCAATATCATATCTCTTAGACTGATAGGCTAAAAACAAAAAAACAAAACGAAACAAAACAAAACCAAAAAGAGAAATTCAGTTCTGTAAGAATGATCATCAAAGTCTCCAAATAATTATCTTTAAGAAATCATCAGCAGAACACATCTTCTAAAGGAGAATGGTGTTAAACCCAGTTCTCTTAGGAAATGTTTCTCCAGATTCTTACCCTTTGACAGTCAACTCACTCAGTCTCTTAGAAAAGAAGTTCTCTTTGTCCTTTTGCTCAGTGCCTCACATAATCTCTCTTACCATGACAGCAATTCTCTGACACTTAACTGGTTTTCTCCCAAGACTGTATTGACTCCTAAAAATTCAATAATAGTGTACATGTGACCATTTTCCCTTTGGGAAGAGCTAGTGAAGTCAATATCAAAGGGAAGGTAGAAATTCCAAATCATATCTCAGTGCTTACATTATCCCCATATCAAGGTATTTATTTTAGCTACATATAGACACTCATATTCATGTGCATGAATAGAGAAACTGGACAGTACATTCCCTCATGATATTTCTGTGAAACAGTTTTAGTTAGTTCATCATATGATTTTTAATAAGAACACCATGTAAAATTATAATCATTTTCCATTTTACTAATATAACTTGATTATCTCATTGCAAGCTATTTAATTAGTGCTTAATGCTATTTCTATATTCAGCTTTCATATTCAAAGGCTACTTGCTAATAACAAGAAAATAATTAAAGCAATGCCATATACACAGAGCAACCAAAATAGAAATAGCTTTATTTTTTTTTATCAAAGAGTTTAGCAAAGCCTTGTACAGTTGGACCTGAAGAGGAAAAATGAGTATCTCATACTTTGAAGAGGCCCTTCAATTCAATGTCACTTCTATATTATTGTCTTTCAATTTCCTATATAGTTTTGTTAAAAACCACAGTTTTTTTGTTGTGTCTATCTGTGTGTGTGTGGGGGGGGGGGGAGTAGAGATCAAAAGGCAATGTGTTTAGAAATGCCCTTCTGCTAATACACACACACACACACATACACATTCTTTGCCATTCATCCTGTCTGAGAGAGCTGTCCAGGGTTCTGAGAAATTAATAAGTCATTTGAGTACAAGTATGATGGTTCCACTGCCAATGGCGTCAATGGTGGCTCATGGGACTAAGAACAAAAATGATTCGCCTTATGTTTTACAAGTACTTCACTCAAAACTATCTTTTGAGATGTGTGAGCAAAGTATTGGTACCACCATTTTATAGATGAGGAAACTGAAGGGTGAAGATGTTAAATGAGTAAGTGCAAAATCCAGGAATCATTCCCAAGTACAACTGAATTCTCATTCCAGGTTCACTCTTCCTTCTGCTTAGTTACATCTTCTATCTGTGTCTTATCTGATATTTTTTTCTCTCTGACAGACTGAGCAATCATTTGATGGTTTTATGCAAAAATTCACAGATGTTAATATAATTTGATAAAGAGGCTATGGCAATATTCTAAGCAATACAGATTATGCTTAACAAAAGATGATACCACCATTTGGGAATAAAGCCCACCTGACCAGAAATGATAACAACATCTACAGTTATCATATAGCAGGGAATTTATTAAAACTTTTTTTTTCTTTCTGTATTCATCTTCAGAAGTTCCAAAATGAAGGGAAATAGGAGAACTTTGATAGTGTGATGGCATAGGAAGAAAAGATTTAGGCTTTATCCTACAAGTCAGGATTTATGGTCAGGACATGGAAGATGCCAAAGTAAGTACATGCTAGACCTGAGTTATATCCTGCTTTTGATCTACCAATCAATATGAACCTGGACAAATCACTTCTCTAAGGCTCAGTTTCTTCATTTGTAAAATGAGGCAGTTGGATTCTAAGGTTCATTTCAACTCTAATCTTTTCTTCCATGAGAATCACATTAAAGAAATATCATAGATGATTGGGAAAACAGGCAAGTTTTAACATTGTTTGATAAACACAAGTTTTTCATAACCACGATGAGAGCTTAGAAAATAAATATGTGGATCTCAAATCTACACATAAATTATGTTCCTTAAGTATTTTTGTCAATTGTTTCTCAGGACTCTAAGTGAATTTTCTCATAAAATATTTTAAATAGAAGTTAGGTTTCCAGGCTAGCCCACAAAGTTTAATTTGCTACACTTAGCACT
The DNA here is from genome assembly GCF_902635505.1 of Sarcophilus harrisii. Lineage (NCBI taxonomy): Eukaryota > Metazoa > Chordata > Mammalia > Dasyuromorphia > Dasyuridae > Sarcophilus > Sarcophilus harrisii. The sequence goes on along the minus strand of NC_045428.1, from coordinate 26,274,991 downwards.
TAATGAATACTTATATTTGTGGTTGAAAATATTGCTAAAGTATAACACATTTACAGCAAAAAATAATCACAGAAAGCAAGATTAGGAATTATAAAAAATACAGGAAAACAAATCAAATGAGGAAACAACATTGGATTATACTGAACACTGGTATCTGGGAAAGGATAAATTAGGGGAGGAAATGAAGCTGGGGGAATCTTGCAGAAAATTTCTATATATTTCCAAAAGTTTTACATGATACATGGAAAGATGATTTGTTTTTTCCCTACTATTTTTACTTCAAAACCAGTATTTCTTTATCTAAAAACAAACACTAAAAGCACTTTAACACATTAAGCACCTACTATGTGCCGAGCAAATGCTAGTTGCTGGAAACAAACAAGCAAATCCCCTGATCTCAAGGAAGCTTGAGAGGATACATAATGTATAGATAAATGAAAGAGCAAATGCTAACACGTGTTGGGGATAGGGAAGAAAAGTTATTATTTGTCCTTCCCAAAGAAACCCATGATATCAGGGAGGTGAAGCTATAACATGCAAGCAGATTGGATTTGAGTGAGGGAAAGCTGGGCAAGGGCACCTGCCTCACTCTGCCCTCCAATGCAATCTGGGTCCAGTGGCAAGATAAGAGAGTAGGATAACTAGAGAACAGGGAAGGCCAGGGAAGGCCTAAATGTAATCTGAGGTACCTAATAAGTGCTTTATCAGAGACTCTGGATTCTAGGAGGCAGGGCTCAGAAGGGTTTGTATTCTAGACATGAAGAACCTCCATAGAAAAATTTTGGAGACCAGAGAATGTATATAAAAGCAAAACAAAATGAAACAAAAACTCCGTGTCTTCAGGGACATTACACAGTCCTGTTCTTTTCTCAGTGTTTCACCAAGACTACTCTTATGCTTGTTGGCTCTGATTAGGGTATTTATTCTTTGACTTAGAGATCCAATACTCACTCTGTGCTTTACCCAACTGTAATCAATCATGACCCATTAAGTTGGGACAGTGGACAACTCTGTTTTTACCATCTTTTTGATTTTCCAGATAGTAAAATTCTTTTCTGGATAATTCTTCCCCCATAAATATGACCTTTCACTATTAGAACATAAACCTCTTCAAGTTGGGAATCCACAAAATTTTGTATGTGTATCTGAGTGCTTAGAACATAGCTAATATTTAACAAATGCTTTTTTTTCCTTCATGATTTGGGAAGGTGCATTGAAGGTCAGCGTCTATAGGCACATATATTCATAGGCAGAAGAAAGAAGAGAAAACATGAAGGGATACTGGCAAGGGGAGAAACTGTCCTGAACTAACTGAGTCTGTGTTGGAAAAAAGAAGGTAAAGAGGAAGAAACCTAAGTCGAATATCTCTCTGTGGGTATGAGCAACTAGGATTGCCTAAAGTGCCATTAGCTGAACTGTGAGCATTGGGAGGTAGGAAAAAGAGAATCACAGAGTGGGTTCAATCTCCCTGGAGGAACAGAGAGGGAAGGAGGGGATGGAGAGAGGAGATTGGTCAGATAGTTCCCCATGGAGCTGCTAGCCCAGGGCTGTTTAGCTTCTATCCAGAGCAAACTCCAGGTGGTTGGGGAAGTATGAAGGAAGGGAAATGTCTCACACTACTGACAGTTCATATAAATGAGACATCCCTCATATCATAATTTAGAAGCGCCCTTTCTTTGCTACCATGCATTTATAACATTTTCAGCTACAAATCTCCATGGTGTACATATTACTTTCACTATTTTATAGAAGAAGAAACTACAGCACAAGGAGACCAAATGATTTTCCCAAGAGTCCAAAACAACAAACTGCAAAGCATTCATCCGCATGGTTATGAAATTTGCAGCGGATTTGAATCTAGGAAGCATAAGCTATATTTTACACAGAAAAAATATAATCCAAATGGATTGCACCAGTGCAGAACATTCACCTGACTATAATAAGATAAACTTTAAAGGAGATGAATGGAAAATCCTTCATTTAAGTTAAAAAAAAAATCAACTTCACAAGTAGACAATGGTGCGAGGTGTTGTCTTACAATGGTTTCTGCAGAAACAGTCAGGTTTTGATGGACAAGTTCAACAAAGTTCACATAGCAGTCCCCTAAAATGAACATAGGTTTAAACTGCTTGACCTAAAGGAATAGGATATAGAATTAGGGAGAGGATGACTCCAGTATATTTTTCTCTGGTCAGATATCTAGAATGCATTCAGTTTGGAACTCACAATTTAAGAAAGATATAGACAAATTGGAGTATGTCAGAAAAACAGTAACCAAGAGGATGAGACAATTGGAGACTTATGTCATAACAAAGCAGAAGGAGGAAATCGGTGTAGTTAGCCTGGAGAAGAGAATAAATTAGAAGGATATAAGAACATTTTCCAAGTGTTTGAAGACCTGTCATAAAAGAGAGGAATTAGATTTATTTTGCCTGGTGCTAAAGGGCAAAACTATGAATTAAGGGTGAAAAGTACAAAAATTCAGATTTAGGTCTAAGAGAAGAAAAATATCATAGTCTCTGAAACTGAAGATCACATCTCAAAAGAAACAGGGAACATTTTGCAGGGGTGGATAGGTTTCAACATATTAGACATGAGAAAACCATATATGACTGGAAAAGATTAGTTGAACATTTCAAAAACATGTAATGATCAACTAACAATTTGAAACTTTCATTGGTATTGGTGCAACTGCAAGAGGTATAAATTGTTATTGGATCTACTGGGAAGGATTTGCTGGGAGATTTGGATTATACAGAGTCCCCACATATCAGCCCACATGGAGAGATGGTAGTAGTTTGCCTCATTGCAGAAATTAATCACATTATTGAAGCCACCAAAGCACCAAAGTTAAAAAAAAAAAGAACAACAACAACAACAAACAAACACAAAATTCTTATTCCCATCAATAGATTAGATCTCTTTCTTCTCTGAAACCCCAAAGCCATGTTTTCAAGCTTATTTACAGTGTTTTTTTCATACTCCATTGTACAACAGAAATGTGGGTGCCTTCCTGATTTTTCCTATCTGAGATATTGTGTGGGAGTGAAGAAAAGGATATCAGGTATAAGATATGATAACTGACTGAAGTAGAGAGTTAAGGGAGAGGGAAGACTGTTCTAGGTAACCAAAAGGATAGTGACACATTTGATAGAGGAAAATTGGAAAGAGATATTAGGAAAAGTCTAATTTTGTACAGATTGAATTTGAGGGACTTAAGGGTCATTTGCAGTCATCCACGTGAAAATGGTCAACAGGTAGAAGGTGACATGGGACCAGAATTCAAGAAAGACTTCAAGTTGGGATATACACACATAAACACACACACACACACACAAACAAACACACACATTCATATACACAGAAACATATATAGATTTTTATTGGTAAACAATAAGTATTAGTTGCCGATATAATCAAAAGTAGATCATAACTTTAGAGCTAGAAAGGATCTGAAAGATGTTAGGATTCCCCCATTTTACAGATGAGGAAACTAAGTCTTAAATAGATTAATTAACTTCCCAAAGGTCACCCGAGTTGGTAGCAGAGTTTAGCCTAAAAACCAGACATCTAACCCTAAAATTCAGCACTCTTTTTATATTACCATGAAAGAAAAGAGAAAAAGTCTTCATGATAACAAGTTCAGCTCTCTATCCATTATGCCACACTGCCTCTCACAATCTAGGAACAGTAGAATAATAAATTCGATGATATGCTTAATTACACATTCACTACTAAAAATAACTAGTCATCTGAGAGTAACTCAGATATAAGGGAAATCAATGTGGCTCAGAGTCATTCAAACAAATGAAACTTGCACTTAATGTTAAATAATGGTTAGTGTTTCATTGAAAGAAGAAGACAATGTAGGTAGAAGTAACTGGATGTTGAAGGCACGACAGCATGAACAAGAACAGAATCCTTGGGGAAGGAGACTGCCCTGCTTGTTGTAAAGGGTGTATCTTAGGGAAGGGGAGAAAACAAGTCTGTATAGGAAATAAGGACTAGATGATAGAAGGGAAAGCCAAGGACCATTTAGATTCAATGTGAGAGGCAATGGGGAGTCATTGTAGGTCTTTGAACAGCATGGTGACATGATCAAAGCAGTGTGCTAAGAAGATTAATCTGCTAGCGGTATTCAGAGGAAAAAATACTATTTTTCCATAGAGAAAAATCAGATTAAGGCAATGGGCTATATCGTCTAATGGCTAGGAAGCATTTCTTCTTTCCATCATCATGAATAGGAACATATTCAAGGCAGCAGGTGACATTTTTGTTAAAGGAGAATATCATTTAGAAAAAGAGAAATAGGAGTTAACAAAACTTAAGATATAACAAAGATGCTTCCATCTGCACCCAAGATTCCTAAGCCCTAGAATTTTGGTGAATCCTGTTTTAACCATGTAGATGCTGGATGTGATTTGAATGATATCCTTTAAGTCCCAACTAATAGTCCATCTTTGGAAGAAGCCTTCCCCAACCCTCTTAATTTCAGTGCCTTCCCTCTATTGGATTCATATTTATCCTGTATATAGCTTACTTTGTATATGTATGTATGTACACACATACACACACAGAAAGAAACATACTATCTATTTAGATAGTATGTTTCTTTCTATCTGTCTGTCTATCTACCTATATTTGTTTGCATGAAAAGAGTAGACTGCTTTTGCATCAGCGCTTAACACAGTGCCTGGCACATAATAGGTACTTCAATTGATTGAAATAAAATGAAAGCAAGTTGGATTGCCTTGGAGGATCCACATAATAACATCAAGCTTTCCCCGAAAGAAAGACTCAGATTTTCCACAACAATAATCCTCGATGATGATGTCTGGTTCCTGTGCAGGATGGGTGCTAGAATCCCCTTTCCCAATTTAACTAATCAGTGACATCTTCAGGTACAAAGAGAAAGCATTTACTTAGTCCCTGCAGGGAGAGGCCCAGGCACACCCAGGAGGCATCCCAGCTCCTACTATGTGCTCATAGACCTGACAAGCCAGAAGTCTGTCAGGATTTAAATAGTAAAACACCCAAGCCTTTTCGCTGGATAGACTAAAAGGAAGTAACTATTCTTGGCCAATGATCACCACTGTTATCTGCTTCCTGTAGGTCTTGTCACTTCCTGTAGCTGACCTAAGGTCATGGAGAATCCTTTTAGAGATCATGTGACTTCCTGCAACCTGGATCAAAGGCCTGATCTTCCAGTTCTGCAGACCTCTGAGAATACGGATCATGTAACTTAGGCCTAGGATAGCATAAGCTGAGAAGACTTCACCCAATAAGTCCCATCCATCCCTGAAGGATCATTGAAGGATTAACACTGCGAATCACCAAAGGACAATACAAAAACATACAATATTGGCAGACTGGGGGAGGGGGGGAATAGGAGAAAAGATCAGGAAAGGAGCTGATCTGGTCAGATAGTGAGAAGGAAGGACAACTGAGGGACAGCAGGCATACTCAATGAGAGGCAGGGGCATAATGAATAAAAGACCAGATTTGCAGTCATAAAGACCTAGCCTGAAAGTCACTTTACATCATAATTTTTTGACCCTCCCATGTACATTATTTAACTTCTCTCAGCTTCAGGTTCCACATCTGCAAACTGAGTATAACAAAAGCATGTAACTCAAAAGGTAGCTATGAGCCTCAATCTAAACATTATTTGGAAAGTGCTTTGCAAACCTACAATTGTCATATAGCAATAGTTATTATTATATAATACCAAGGGAACTAGAAGACACTCAGGACATTATGTGGATACTCCTCAGCCCCAAAGAGAATTTACAAAATAACTTGGACAACAGTCACACGGAATGAATGGGCAGAAATCTGTCACTGGAAGAAATAATCTTAGTCATTTTTTTCTCTCAATCTCTGTCTCTCTGTCTCTGTCTCTCTGTCTGTCTCTCTCTCTCTTTCTCTGTCTGTCTCCCTTTCTCCCCATCTGTCTGTCTCTCCTGATTACATATATCAATTCCCAAACACTCCATGTTATGGCCAAATTGGCCTGCAGGATGTTTCTTATACATAATATGGCATCGCCCTTTTCCATGTCTTTGCCTAGATAGTCCTCAAAAATGTTCTTACTCATGTCTATGGCTCCCTTCAAGGTACAGCTCAAGGGACCCCTCCTCAAAGAGACCCTCTTGTTGTTAACACTTTTGCCAGCTGCTCCTCCAGATTGACTTTTCCTTACATTTTTCAGTATGTGTTTCTTTCTCCAGTATATGTTGATTCACCTGTAGGTGTTTGCATGCCATCAGGACTACTTCCAATACTTAGTACAGCACTGGACATACAGTAGGACATGTTTCATAAACAAATGCTTATTAAATGGAATTGAAATAAGACCATTTAAGTATTGAAGTAAATATTCACTGATCAAACTTTTAAAGTCCAGGCAAGAGTAAAGGGATTTTTTTTTCAACTATCTTCCCATAAGCCTCCCAGAAAACACTGCAGCTGATGCTTGGGAATACAGCTATGATGAGAGATGGATTAAACCTGGCAGCTTCAATTCAGGTGCAATCAAAATATGAAAATGGATTGAACTTATATTAACTCCTCAAAGTCGATTGGCCATACCAAGGTTTTTACTACTTTCGACCGAAAGGAATAACATATTGAGTTGTCATTCTCAAAAATTATTCACTCAGCAATCCTTGATCATTCAGGTGATTTGGAAAAATACATTGTGCTATCAAAATGAGAATAAACTTACAGTATGACATTTGAGATTTGGAGGAAACAGCCACATTTCATTCCAATTTGAAGAAGAAAGGGTATAAAACACTTTTGTTCTAGATAACAGACAAAGATCATCTAGTAGGCAAGATTAAAAAGAAGAGAGACTGTTAGGCTTTCTGAGCTGGCTCATTCTTAAGAGATGCAATGGGCCATTGAGAACTGGCTATAACAATCATGTGCATCACTGAACAGTGAATTCTTAGTTGGATTTCATTGGTGTCTAATTTAACTCTGAAGTTCTTTTTCATCCCATCAGCTACTAAGAAGACAGTTGTACAAGATGAGAGGTAATAGAAAGAGTATTTAATTTGTAGTCAGAAGAGTCCCTGATTTAAATATTGCCTTTGAGAAATTACTAGTTGGGCAACCATGGTAAATTAATCATGTCCCTGAACATTAGCTTCCTAATATGCAAAATGGGAATAACAGTAATTTGTAGGAAACAAAGGAAACAAAAACCCACCTAAAGTTTAGAGTCTCTGAACTAAGCATGTACCCTGATAAAGACAATAACAAAAAGAAACATCCTATTATACATCACAATAGATATAGTAATATCTTGTTATGGGTGCAAAGTTAGCACAAAGTAGATGTCCATCAATAGATGACCAGAAATAGTTCCAGAAATTGTATCACTTCCCTGTAATGTAATGTAGTGATCTACAACACAAAGATGTGGCAAAAAGTGATCTGGAACACCAAGATTGTGGGAAGTTTTCTAGAACACTAAGATGTGGGAAAGTGGTCTAGACCATGAGGCAACAGAAGCAGGGCCACCTAGAACACCAAGATGTTGGAAATGGCTGATCTAGAAAAACAAGACATGGGATAATGAGTGTAAGTGTAATTTGGGTGATTTAGAATGGAAGACATGCAATCTGGAAAAGCAATCCAGGACATGTGATCAAAAAGGCATGTAATCCAGATAATGTAGAACACAAAGATACATAGCCCAAGAAGTTCATCCAGGTGATCAAGAATGCAAAGACTTTTAATACCGATGATCTAGAACACAAAGACATGTAATCTAAAATAGGCAATCTGGGAAAGATAATCCTGGTGATCTCTTCAATCTTTTCTAGGTTTTTCCCTTTTCTAGATCTTTTCTCTTGGATCCTTCTTCCTTTTCTAGATTATGTTCTGGATTCTCAATCCAGACAACACAAATGTCTAGATGTTTTTTTGATCCACGGTTTTTTCTAGATTCTTTTCTGAGATTATTTTATGGATACTCTCTCTAGAATAAACTCTTCTAGATTCTTTATTGGAGCCTCAATCTTTTTTAGATTTTTTTCCTGGATTCTTTTCTAGAATTTAATATGGGTGATCTATCAATGCAAAGACATGTGATATTGTCATGACAAGTAATATGGGTGCTCTCAAATGAAAAGAAAGGCAATCTGGAAAGGCAATCAAGATAATCTAAAACACAAAGACACAATTTGGGGTGATCTAGAGACTCGATCCAGGAAAAAAATACCCTTTTCTAGACTCTTTCCTAAAGCCTCAATCCAGAAAACATTCTTTTCTAGAGCCTCAGTGCAGAACACTACTTTCTACATTCTTTTCTGGATCTTCTCTTTAGAAAAATGTTGTTTTCTAGATTCTTTTCTGGAGCCTCAACCCAGAAAAACACTCTTTTCTAGATACTTATCTAGAGTTTCAGTCCAGAAAACATTCTTTCTAGATTGTTTTTTGAGCTTCAATCTTTTCTAGATTCTATCCTGGATTCTTTTCTAGACCTAAATTAGATGGTCTATCTAGAAGACAAAGACCCGTGATACAGAACAGGTAATCTATGCCAAGTAATATTGGTGATCTAGAATGCAAAGGCATGCAATCCAGTAAGGCAATCAGGATGATGTAGAACACAAGGAAAAATAATCCAGGCAATCTATGACAAAATCTGGGTGATCTAAAGAACAAAATATGTGATCTGGGCTAGTTAATCCAAGTGACATAGAACAAAAAGCCATGTAAACAGAGGTAGTTAGTATGGGTGATCTAGAACACAAAGACATGTATCGCAGACTAGCTAATCGAAAGGCTCATAATCTGAGGTAACCTAGAATACAGAGACATGTAGCTCAGGTTAGGTAATTTGGCTGATCTAGAACATAAAGACCAGTGATCAGTGTGATCTAGAACAAAGATATACATTATCCAGGATGATCTAGAGCAGAAAGGTATGCAAATTTGGGTGGTCTGGAACACAGACACATAAAGGCATGTAACCAGGACTAGCTAATCTGGGTGATCTAAAACACAAGCAAAAACCATTAGCTGAGATATATAGAAGACACAGATACATAATCTCGGTGATCTAGAACGCAGTGACATGTAAATTCAGGGTGATCTAGAACAGAAAGACACATTATCTACAGTGATCTAGAAACACAAAGGCATGTAATACACAATAGGCAATCTGGGACAGAGAACCCCTGTGATCTCCTCTATCTTTTCTAGATTCTTTGACTTTTTAAGATTCTTTTCTGGATCCTTTCTCATTTTCTAGATTCTTTTCCGAATCCTCAATCCAGATAACACTCTTTTCTAGATTCTTTTTTGATCCTTTCTTTTTGAGATTATTTCCTGGATCCTCTTTTAAGGGGAAACAATCTCTTTTCTAGGTTCTTTATTAGAGCCTCAATCCACAATACATTCTTTTCTGGATGATCTCTCTAGAAAAAAACCTCTTTTCTCAATTCTTTTCTAAAGCATTAATCCAGAAAACATTATTTTCTAAATTCTTTTTCTGGGCCTTGCAATTGTGGGCAATTTGCAAAACCAAGACATGGCATAGAGGTGGTCTAGAATACCAAGACTGGGGCAATGTAATCTAAAACACTAAGATGTGAACAAGTAATCTGGATATGAGACCACGGAAGCTGGGCCAACCAGAACACTAACTAGGCCATAGGAGCTGGGCCACACAGAACAACAAGATGTGGGAAATGACTGATCTAGAACACCAAGACATGGGACAATGGGTTATTTGGAACACTAAGACATGGCAAGGTGGGCAACGTAGACCAAAAAGGTGTGCCAAAATGTGATCTAGGCCACCAAGACTGGGGAGACATGATTTAGAACACTAAGATGTTGAAAAATGATCTAGATCATGAGGCCACAAAAGCAGGACCACCTAGAACACCAAGATGTAGAAAACAGGTTATTTAGAACACCAAGACACAGGATAAATGATCTGGAACACCAAGACTTGGCAAAAGAGGTAGTCTAGAACACCAAGACTGGGGAAATTACTCTAGAATTCTAAGAATTTGAAAAGTGATCTGGACTGAGACCATGGAAACCAGGCCAACTAGAACACCAGGGACAGAATCAGGGCCACCTAAAACACCAAGCTATTGGAGCCCTTTCTTTGACCCCAGGTGTCCCAGAATCCGCCAATACTGAATGACTGCTTAAAGAAAATGGCTGTCACTATCTCTGCTCCTTTTTCTGACATGGAGGACCACAAGTGCTTAGCACCTCTCCTGTCACTGCCTACTACAGTTTACCACTAATTATTAACTCCTACCTTGATGCTTTCCTGTGCTTGGCATCTGGTATAAGGTTAGGATCTCATTCCTTGCCATCACTGCTGAAGCCTTAGATATCTTTCCTTTCCATTGGCTCTGCAGTTAAATTGTCTTTTATGTATTGAATCTCCATCCTCCAATTACAGAGTGATCTCCCTGTGCCAAATAATTTCTTAATTTTTCTATGTTGCATCCCTAGTGTTTAACACTGTACTTGGCACATAATAAAGGCTTAGTGTTTTTCTTTCTTTCTTTTTAAATATATTCATTTGTTATCACTGATATTTTTTCTTAGATTAATTTGCCTGAATAATATACCCAAATTACTTCTTGGAGGGATGACAAACAAAGGGTGTTAATTTCAGGGGCAGGATACTGCCATTTTTTAAGGTGAAAAAAGGAGACCAATTTCAATATAGGAGATCAAATGCTCACCTGTTTGCTATAATCAATTATCTTTTCCTCCTCAAACTTCCTTTCAGACACTGAAATACCTGCTAATCTTTGCCACTTGGAAAGAGTTCCCTAGAATTTGCCTGTCACTACACAGTTAAAGACACAAATTGAATGCCCATATAAGATAGAGGTAGAGTCCTACAGCAGAGCTGGAAAAACCTAGGAGTGATACTGCCACTGGATGTTATCTTATTGAATGAAAGAGTACTGCCTCAGACTGGAGACAAGAGGTTCAAATCCCATTCCCAATACCACCTATGTGACCTTAGGCACGTCACCTTCCCAGCCTTAAGGGAGATTAACCTCATCAGTAGTGAGGATCAGGTCCTTTCCAGTTCTAAATCTTTGATCCTTTAGATAGCTCTCCAAACTTCTATATACACCAACAATCTTGACAGAGATTGACTTATAAGGTTACCTATGGATAAATACTCCCAGGCAAAAGCCGAGGAGTCACCATGCTGGGAGTAACTAGAAAGAAGCTTCAATACTTAGAGGTCTAAAGGCCAGTATTGATGTTGTGTTGATGCAGTAATTGAAGAATGATTCCATGAGATGACAAATATGTGATCCTGAATGCAGTGACATTAATGGGCATGTTTAAATTCTATTATTCACATAAAAGAAAGATCCATGTAATAGAACAGAATTGGAGTGAAAGGGAAAATTTTTCCTAAGAAAACTGGCAGCTATAAACTTTTGATTTGATTGAACAATCTACAGCCAGATAGACAAGTCCACTACCAAGGAGCATATCAAGAAGTGAATGGAAGTCAGCTCTGTGAAAGCCACCAATAGGTGGAAATTGCTTAGCAATTACCCCTCCCCACACACACACTCTTTCTGACTAGTTTGTAGGAGAAGTAGGATTCAATGCCTCATTGAAAGCATGTATTAATCCTGATTACTGTGGCAACCTTCTCTGGATCAGAGTCCATTTCCCCATCCCACAAATAGAGACTAATATCATTAAATGATGAATATTAACTATTCATAAATATATAGATATTGCGTAGAGTATTACATAGAAATAACTATCATATGGAAAATAATATGAATCCAATCAATATCAATTCCAATAACGCCTCCATCACTTCCTCACATCAATAACCTAAAATCTTTGATATCTCCATGCATCTCTCCAAGGCTCATACAGTTAACATTCCTTGAAAAATGCTAAAAAAGAAAAGGCATTGAGTTCAAAGGCATAGGCTAGAAGAAAAATAAGAAAATTCACTTTATTAAAGCAATAATAAAACACATCTACAAATAAAGATGGAAGAGATTAAACAACTATAAGGATTTTTTCAGATTTGGAAATGGCCCCTTTTTTTTTCTTTAGGAAAAAAGAAATAAATTAGGAACTGAATATACTTTAGGCAGCTAGATGGTACAGTACATTAAATCTGGAATATATATTTAAAAAAAAAAACTGAGTTCAAATCCTGCCTTAGATTCTTATCTGATCCTGAGTAAACTACTTATTCTCTATCTGATTAAGTTTCCTCATCTATAAAATGTGTTAATGATAGCATTAACTTTTGGAATTGTTATGAGGGAAAATTTGTTATTATTTCAAATCTTAAAGTAACATATAAATTATTTTATAAATGTTTTTGCTATTCAGTCATTCCAATCATGTCGGAGTATGTCTCCATTTGGGATTGTCTTGGCAGAGATACTGGAGTAGAGATACATTTCCTTCTCCAGTTCATTGAAAGATGAAGAAACTGAAGCAAACAAGGTTAAGAGATAACACAGCCAGCAAGTGTGTTGGGTCAAATTTGAATTACAGATCCAAGGGATCTATCCATTGGATCATATAGCAGTCTCTAGGCACATAGATGATGGGTATTATTATTTCTTAGTCATTCAGCCCATTTCACTTAATGAATCTATCTTTTAAATCCCATCAGTGAATCTCATTCATCTTTTGGCAAAAATAGAAACCATGGTTCATTCTTTTGAATGTTGCTACAGTCTTTTCTCTTTTTGTCTCCAGTTGGAATTTTATCAGGAGGGTTCTAGGGACTTGACAAACCCTAAAAGTTCTGATTTTTGTATTTAAAACAGAAGGAAAAATTATCTATTGACATGTAGTAGAAAGCACAATAACCATAGCCCCAGAATACTAGGGTCAAATCCCTGCTCTATATCTTTCCTACTTGTAGGATATGTGAAAACCATTTAACCTCCCCAGGTCTCAGTTTCCTCAAATGAAAAATAAAAGGAATTTCCTCCAATGCCCTTTCCTACTCTCAATGTATGATATACTATGTAGTACAAATTAACTCCCTCTACCCCTCTTCTTTTGGTGATTGGCAACTAGGTTGTACAGTATACAGAACATTGAGCTTACAGTCAAGAATAAGAGTTCAACTACAGCTTCAGATACTTAATACTCGTGTGATTGTGGGCAAGTCATTTAATTTCTTTTTGACTCAGTTTTTTCAAATATAAAATGGAGATAATTTTATGTCCATTATAAGGATCAAATGAGCACACGCCAGGCACCTAATAAGTGTTTAATAAATGCTTATTTCCTTCCTCCTTCTTTCTCTTTTTTGCTACATGAAAATGACTTGAGCTTGGCATGTGAACCCTTACCAATTTATATACTTCTTCACTCTGTATCCCACCCTCACTACAAGGGATAAAAATCCAACTATTGGATTTGGGCAATTTAACTTTCTTTCAAGTATAATGTTATATATGATGTAGTAAGACCCTCAATATAATTGGACAGAAACTCTGATTGTATTTCTCCAGGTCCTTCCAATGTTTCTTCAAGCTAATTTATATCTTCATTTATAAAAAATCATCTTAAAGCAAATTTGGTAAACAAAAAAAGAATAAAAAAGAAATGAGTGGAAAATTTAAATAAAATAAAAACACCAGGGAATGAAAACTAAAGAAGGAGATAAAGAACAATAATTCCTTTTAGTTTGATGATGAACTGAGCTGACATTTTAAGGAGGCAGATCTCTGATATTTCTAATACAGTTTTCCAGTTTTGTTTGTGAGAATATGGGAAGCTCTTTTATTCTTTATCACACACTCCCATTTACACAGAGGACAGGCTATTCAGCCTCCATTCAAGATGCAACTGACTTCCTTTCAATAGGAGGGATGAGAAGTCTTGTAGGGAATGTTGAAATCAAAGCTATATCCCTTGTAAGACAAGCAGATATTTAAAGAAACTATTCTGTGGGGGATGTGGAAGAAAGGAAAGCATCCCTCCTCCATTCCCTTCTTGCCCCCTTTCCAAAAGTTTGATACATCCAACTGCTTAAGGGAAGTTCAGAACTCTCATTTTGTAGCCTGGAAGAACAATTTAAAATTTTCTTTGACAGATAAGCAAAAGTTATTACTAAGGCAAATGCTTCATTTTCCATTATGTCAATTTGCAAATTAAGTCACTTTTAGTCCTGGTAAAAGCTTGAAATCTCTAGCACATTCACTGCAAAAGGCCAAGTGAGGTATGGGAATCTGGAAGTCTGTCTAGGAAGGCAGTAGTACTCAGTGTCATGCCTCAGTTTCCCTGCCTCAGTTTCCCTAAATGGTTCTGCTTCAGTCTCCCTGGTGGCAACCCTTCCTGGCCATTAGGACTGGGAGCCCTGGTTACTAGCATTCTAAACAGTCATAAAACCCAGATGGCTTATCTCAATATTTGGGTATCTTTTGCCTCAGACAACCTGGCTCCTGGAATTTATGATCCTTGCTCCTTACCCCCAACCTGTCAGAACTGAATTTATTGTCCTTTCCTTGAGTTTCTGCTCACCAGTAGTCTACCCGACCCCTTGCCTTTGTTTCCCTGATTGATGGAGCCCTATAAGAGTCTTTACATCCCTCACTCATTGTTGGATGCTTCTGTTGGATAAGTCATTTTAGCCAGCCCGGTGGATGGGACTGTCATCTAAAAGCATCCAACACTGAGTTTCTCCTTCTAATAAAATATAAACTTCTAATCTCTATCTTTCCTCAGTTTCGTCGGCATTACACCAGTAAGAAAAAAGAGAGAGGATGTGCCAAGAAAGAGAAAAATGGAGAACGTTGCAACATGAATTAAAATATTTATGTGGGGATTTTTTATTGTAGCAAAGAATTAAAAACAAAGACAATATCTATCAAAAAGGGAAAAGGCAAATACAGTACAGGACAACATAGAATATTATTGCACCATAAAAAACAATGGAAGGGATGGGAAGGTATAGATGTACATTAACAATGTAAGTAGACATTAACAACAGTGTAATTAAAACAAATAGGCTTGTCCTCAAAGAAGACATGTGAGAATGAACTTGCTTTCCTTTTTTTTTTTTTTTTTTTTAAAGTAGGGAACTATAACTATGGAATATTGCATATTTGATCAGTCAATATATTGATTAACTTCGGAATATTTTTCCTCATTATTTTATTCTCTACTATAAAAAATCCTCTGCTCTATTGGAGAAATGATAGGAGATGGGGGATACATTGGAAATAAAGGAAAAGAAAAGCATTCATAAACATAGTAACAGAAATTAAAAGGTAAAGATAACATCCAAACAAAGGCACTCACCTGGCAGCTGGTAAAACAACTGAATCCAGATATCCCTTACATTAAGAACTGTGTAAGCTAGACTTAGTTTTCATGAGCGTGAGACCTGAAAGAACTGAGAGGGCTCCCAAAGAAAATTAGACTGTGGGACTACACATCGAAAATAAGGTGGGTAGAGATTTGTCTTTGCAAAGTCAAGAAAGATGGCCAGTGCCTCATCAAATCAGGGTGGGAAAGCACTCTGGATCTAGAAATGAAAGAAGTAGATGTTTCTGAACTTGGAAATTATGTCTATAAAAATACTATGTCACAATATGCATCTCTTTTAATTTGTTTACTTACCGGAGAACTTCAACAATAAATAAATGTGGAAGACCAAAAATAGGGCTGAACTATTCTAAGTAAAATGTCCAGGTGAGTAACAGAAAGAGGCAGAAATATTGCAAGGAGAATTCAAGAAGTATCATCTGAATATGCAAATCATATCAATCTCACCTTAAGAAGATTTAGTTTACGACAATGCTAAAAGGAAAAAGGAACAGAGAGAAGACTTCTGTAGTTATTTGCAACTGGCTGCTGTTAGAAGTCAAATCAATTTGCATCAATGTTTTCCAGTGAATGAACTTTCCTTCTTGGTTCCTACTTTTGAGTTGTATCAAAAAGATCTAGTTCATATCCACTCTTCTAATACAACTTTAACACCTCAAGTTATTGGTTTAATAAATGCTTCTTGATTGATGAAGTGGCTGACAAGGTGCAAAAGCATGGAGTGAGTAGTGGTTAGGAGAATGAAAAATAATGGTTGACAGACTAATTTAAGAGAAGGATGAACTATATACTTTGAAGAGCTGATGATGGGACATCTTGAAGGCCAGTACAAAGGACTTCACAATCTTTATCGTAAGCAATAGGGATCCCTGGAAGATTCTAGACCTGGGATATGATAAAGGGAGAAAATTAGTAGCCATTAATTCCCTTTTCTACTACAAAGAACAAATCTAATATAGTGGTACCTGACTACATTAAAACAGTCCTAAACTAATTTTACTTCATCTAGTCTCTTCCCATCCCAAACCATTTTACAGATATTCATCTGACTGACTGCCTTTAACTAAAAATGTTATCAAATCAATTTCCTGCTCATGAATCTAAGATGACTCCCTAATTGCTTACTTGAATCAAATTCAAACTTATCCATTAAGCTTCCAAGACTTTGCTGAACCTTAGGGCATGCTCCCCACCAAAGTATTTCCCTCAACTAGAATGTTTTGGGATCTTTCCCTTCATGACAGTCTACTATTTGACTTTAATCAATAAAGGCACAATGATGTATAGTATGGAGGATAGAGCATCAGTAATAGAGGAATTGAATCTATATTCAACTGTTGATACTAATTGCCTATGTAAATTTTGGCGAATCAGTTAAGTTCTCTAGGACTCAGTTCTCCAATCTGTAAGATGAAGAAAGGGACACCTTCAAATTAAGATCTATGTTCCCCAAATAAAATATTATGTGACCCCAGGACTGTCCTCCCTTCTCTCATCTGCCCATTTGTAAGTCTTAAAAAACCCAATTCAAGTCTTACCTTCCATGTAACACTTAACTATTTCAGCAGACAGCAATAATTTCTCTAAACTTAATAATTCTACCATATTCAATCATTATTTATTTTGGAATTGTAACACACTGGAAGAGACACAATGATCCATAAGAGAGACCTCCATCCCTCAAAGAGTTTAAAATCTATGATATTTATAGTGAAAACAAACCAACAGATCACTTAATCTTTAATTATCCTGCAATAATTATGTTTTGTTTGTTCAGTTAGATGATCAATTCTCTTGGTAACCGTCATGATCTTACACAGTACTCGTAAAAATAGTAAGTGTTGATTGGGGGGCTGTGGATTAAGATGAGGAACTTAATTCAAAGAGGAAGCTTTTGTTTGTTTCTATATTTTATTCTGCAAGAATGAAAGGAAAAGAAGAAATCAAATAGCTTCTTTGACTTTACACTTCATTTAAGGATCCATGATTTTTTTTTTTTTTTTTGTGATGGATAGTTATCTCTTCTAACTCTTCTATAGAAGTATAGCTTCTAACTCTTATCTCGAACTTTACATGACTCAATAGATTAACTTTCTAATAGATATAATGTGGCTGAGAGCTTCCCATGGCCAAAAAACAAATTCTCACCTGGTGGCCAACCACAATGAGCTCCTCCAAACCCAACTAGACTGGCCCTTGGATGTCTGACTCAAAGTCCATGACCACACTTAAAGGTAAAGCCTTTTTCAGCCTAGGAAGGACCAGCCTACAAGTGAATTCATTTGACTTAGTTTTAGAGGAGCCAGAGTGACCTCTATTTCCTGACAAAGAATGAGGAGAACATGGAGGCTAGTTTTATAAATGATAAAAACTAAAAGGATCCATTTCTTCCTAGCTAAGGCAGATTTGCTTCACATTGAATGATATAAATTATGGTCTGTAAGAGAGGTTTACAATTTTCCTCAGCTGTCAAAATGATTCCTGAGACAACTTCTACATGGGATGTAGATCATAACCATTTTAGCAATATATTTAGATGGAGAAAATCCAAAATCATAAAGTGCTAAGATTATTTTTCAGCCTATTAGCAAAGAAATACTGTTTCCAGCAACTCACCTTGCAATTTTAAATCTTTCCTCAAATGGATGACAAATACATCCCAGTAGTATATTTTCTTCTCCTTCTCACCTCCATAAGAATAGACACTATATTAATGGTTAAGCTGAGAATTCTCCCAGCCACATTACATCTATCTTTGAATCAATTTAGAAATGAAGGTGAATTTCTCTGCTTTTTCAGTAGGAATCCCTCAAAATGAGACCTTGGAAATTCCCAAGATAAGATATAAATGTGCATATGTATGTATGCATGCATACACATGCATATATGCACCTATGTCCAAGCACACAAGTAGCTGAGGATGAATTGAGATTGATTCTCAGGAATTATGCTCAAAGGCAACTAATCTCACATTCCAAATGTCTCACCTTCATGATCTCACTCTTCCAAAAAAATCTCTCTCTCTCTCTTTCTTTCTCTAGTGCGCGCATGCGGACACACACACACACACACACACACACACACACACACACATACACATACATACACTGAATTAATAACCCAGAAACCATGACTTCTAATTGTCTTTTTAAAAATGAAATTGGGATTTCAAAGCACTCACAGTGAAAATGACTAAACCCTACTAGGTAAGAAATATATTCTCATTTAAATGATAAAATATGAGTCCTTTTGGAAAAAATGAACACAGACCCTCAGGGATTTGCAGAAAATATCTCCACAGACTTCATTATAGGCAACAGAATAGATTCCCTTGCCAAAGATTCATTTCCCCTAGGGAACACATTGATGCTACTAATGCCTTCTGTCTAACCTAAGTATCATTTTATTTTACTGGAAAATGTATCCTCCTGTAGTATCGAATAGGCAAAGCTTGGTGGATGAAGTATTAAAGCCAATGAAGACCTGGGCTAAAATCTTATGTTACTGCTGGGAACTTTGGATGAGTTACTTCGTCTCTTGGATGTGATGGCTTCTAAGATCCCTTAGCTCAAAACCTATAAGACCTATAAAGTATGTTATACTTTATACCTTTCGTATACTGTATTCCTATATTCCTAGTATACTGTACAGTATTACTGTATGTATACTATTAGACAAATTTGCTCTGATCCTAAGAGTATACAGAGGTATAGGTATAGTGTATGAAGAGCTATCAACATGGCAGAAGATAGACTGGTCTGGAAGGCTTTGAATACCAAGAAAGGTAATCTTGATATATTTGGCTGTTGACAATGGGTACTAGTCAAGGATTTGAAAGAAAACAAGAGTTGTGATAAAGATGATCTTTGGGAGGAGATCAATCTAATACCAAAACATCATCTCGCCCTCATTCTTTATTTGTCAATTTGTCAAATTGAAAAAACTGAAAGTATCCTTAGAAGGAATTTAAAACCAGTATTTCCATATCTGAATACATTTAGTTAATCCCATCCATGAAAATGAGACTTGTCCTATGCAGTCAAAAACTAAAACCAATTCCATGTGGCCTCCTGGAAATCAGGCAACAATCAGAAATGAGAGGCAAACATTATTTCGGTGCTTTTCCAACATTTCCATCTTGTTTGGTTTCAAGTTTAAATTAATAACGAGAATGGCAAACTAGCACTAGACAGTATATGAAGTGTTCACTGAAAGCAAACCAGGGAAGTACAATCAATTATTCTTATTATCTTCCTACAAATCTGTGATCATATCAGAAAAAAAGAGTTTTGTACGTGTAAAAATATTTTTATTTAAACAATCAAGTCAGTCAACCAGTATTTATTAATTACCAATGTGCTGAGTGTTGAGTGAAATGCAAAGTCTCTGTTCATTTTAGGCTCACAGGGTTGCCTAGGTATTAAGAGGGTAATGACTTGGCCTGGGTCAAAGAGTATATGTATGCAATCAGGTTTTAGGCAGCCAGTGGTGCAGTGAATAGCGTATGAGAGAGGATTCAGGAAGACTTGCATTCAAATCTTTTTTTTTTAATTGATCATAATTACTTTTTATTGACAGAACCCATGCCAGGGTCATTTTTTAGAACATTATTCCTTGTACTCACTTCTGTTCCGATTTTTCCCCTCCCTCCCTCCACTCCCTCCCCTAGAAGGGAAGAAGTCCTATATATGTTGAATATGTCGCAGTATATCCTAAATAAAATATATGTGTACAGAACCAAAAAGTTTTCTTGTTGCACAGGGAGAATTGGATTCAGAAGGTAAAAATAACCCGGGAAGAAAAACAAAAATGCAAACATTTTACATTCATTTCCCAGTGTTTTTTCTTGGGGGTAGCTGCTTCTGTCCATCATTGATGAATTGAAACTGAATTAACCTACATTCAAATCTAGCTTCAAATGCTAATTGTAAGACCTTCTTAGAAAAAAAAAATTCTTAACCTTTATCTTTCTCATTTTACACATTTATAAAATAAGAATAATAATTGTACCTACCTTCCAGGCTTATTGTGAGGCTCATAACACATAGTAGGAACTTAATGTTTGTTTCTCCCTCCTCCATTTCCTTTCTTTTTACTTTCCCTCTGTTCCCCTTTTCCTTCTGTAACTCTTCACCTAAATTCTTTCTGTGATCCCAAAGCTGTTATCTCCAGGTGTGATTCCTGAGTGTGTGTGCTTCAGAGGGATATTTGTCCTCTAAGCCTGGCTACAAGGGAGAGTGGGAGGTGGTGGAAGGCTAATTGGGAGGAGAGGAGAATGAAATAAGGTAGAAAAGAAGTCTGAGAGCTGGTGCTAATGGCTGATCATGTTCATTGTGTTCAAACAGCTTCAGTGCAATCTCATGAATTCAGATTTCTTTTTTTTTTTTTTTTTCAAGGCTGGTCATTCCATTTTACAAATTGAGAAATGGAAATAAAGGAATTAATTTGTTTCTTCCCCATGGTCAAAGGTAATAGATTAGAATTCAGATCTTCACTTATAATCTTTTTTTCTTAGGACTTTAGACATCTCCTCCTTCCCATGTCTCATTCTCTAAGGGGATAACTATTTAAAATTGCTAATTAAGGCAACTCTAGCACAATTACAAACAAAGGCTTAAAATATTATCACCCAGTCTGGGAGAGAGCAATTAGTCACTTGGTTGAATCTTAGACCTTTTAAAGGATTAAAACAGAACAGACACTGTAGTGGGAGGCAAAGGGTCATTCACTGAATGACTTGGGACATTTGTTGCCAGAGGTCCTCAGTTTCCTAAACTGTAAGACCAAGTATTTGAACTAGATTGTCTCTGGGATCCATCCAGCTGGGACCGAAGCAGGAATGGAAAAGTCACACCATCTAATATCTGCTCCTTCTTCCATTTTATAAGCCAGGAAACTGTGAGAGGCCCAGAGAAAGTGAGATTGCCTGTTGCTTTACCCGGTAGAGGCAATTCTTTCTCCTTAGATGAACTTTGAGCAAAGAATAAGAGAAAAGAGGTGAAGAAGTATCATGGTTTACAGAGTTCCCCAATGAAACAAACACATGTCTAAACATTTACTTTTAAAATGTCAGCAAAAATTCAGTGGAAACTGTTACTATATAATGCAAATATTTGGTCATTGGGTTGGGCAATTATCCTCATTTAAAGAAGCACATATGGACCCCGATGCGGCTCATTTCTTTCTTGGAAGAACACATATTTCCTCCAACCCACCATCAAGTTAGCAAACATAAATTGTTTTAACTTTTCCAATGGGCAAAAAGCCATTTGATGTATTTCCACCAATCCTAAACAACTATCTACATTCATTCCTCTGCAAAACACGCTTAAATTTCATCACTCTAATGATTTATAAACAACAGATTCCTCCAAGCTAACAAAGCAGTTATTAAAATATATGTTTAAAAAAACCAGCCAGGGTGGGGAGGGAAGGTTGAAAAAGAGCTTGGCAATTGGGATTGGGAGAGATATAGATAGAAATCCTTCACCTACCCACTTGTTATATAACAAGAAGCAGATCATTTGACCTTTATGTACCTCAGTTTCTTCATCTGTAAAATGAAAATTATTGTACTTCAAAGAAAGAATGTCATGATGATCTGGCTTTAGAGTCAGGAAGACGTGAGTTCAAGACACACATCTTACATATATTAGGTTTGTGATTCTGGGCAAATTATTTAATGTATCACTGACCTCAGACAACTCTTTATGGCTATATAAAAGTTGCATCTAATGTTAGATAGTTCTGTACTCAGACGTTCCTCATCAAGAGTTCCCTAAGCAATGAAACCAAAGATCAAAAGCACCTCACGGGACTGCAGAAATAATCAAGTGAGCATGAATATGAAAAATTATGCAAAGTTTATCATTATTGGCTTTGTGGCTGTTATTAGATTATTATTAGCAGTGAACATGAATAGAGCAATAAGTCAAGAAAACATATGCTCAGTTTCTGTCTCTGAAACCAACTAAATATAACCCTGTACAAATCACATACTTTCATCACAGGCTGAAGAATTCCCTGGATTTTATACATAAAGTTGGAAATGATTTCTGGATCTGCATTGAGGGAAGGGAATGTCCACCTTAATATAATCACAGATATTTCCTGTATTTTACTATGATTTTCATGCTTTTCCTATCTACACTATTAAGAAAGCAAATCAAAAATGGACGGGGACTACTTAATGAGCATAGGAAAAAATAATAGGATGCTGTTTGGAGCAGTTGGAAAAGAATTGTTGGTAAAGTCATACAACTTTATAACATAGCTTCCAATTCTCTATCCAATACTCATATCACCTTGAACAAATCATTTAACCTCCAAAGATTTTCCTTTTCTCATTAATAAAATGTTTGGGCAAATGGCACCGGAGTCCTAGACAGATAATCCCCTGACTTTGCACAAGGTGAAAGATCCAGACTATAGCCTAGGAAGCTTTCTAGAAATGCTCTGAAATACCCAGCAGCCACTGAGTGACTCCTAAGTCCTATTTTCTGACTCCAAAGTTCTAGTGCTATATAGAATTTAATTCAATTCAATTCTCTTTTATTGCCATATTTTACTTAATTTTATTTTTAATTTATGAACTAAAACAAGAATTTCCAAAACAGTATAATAATAATAAAAAAATGACTGTACATGAAACTATGTACAACTTGCTATTCCATTAAAATATACAACATAATATAGATAGACATAGATATCTATGTGTGTCAAGACATATATGTATATGTGTATACATATATATATATACATACACACACACATATATAAAATACATATGTCTGTGTGTCTGTAAAATTATTTTCTCCCATGCTTTTTAAATTTATGGACCTCTTGCTCCATGCCAGATTCTATGCTAGATCCCTGGGTCTCAGTCCATAAATATTTTTTCTCTATTTGGTACCAAAGAGACTGTTGACTAACTATTCTGTGTCAGACACTGTGCTAATAATCACCAGAGATAAGAAGAAAGGTAAGACAGGTCCTCCTTTTGAAGAATTAAAAAGTCTAAAGGGGGAGAAAATGCACCATCAAAGAGATACAAACAAGATATATGCAGAATACTTTGGAGATAATTAACCTAGAGAAGGATAGTACTAACATCAAGGGGGAATCAAGGAAGACTTCTTGCAGAAGGTGACATACAAATGCAAATTGGAGTATGAAAACAGACCCTGCCTTGAAGACACTTAAATCCTATGAAGGGCATGGAATAGAAACTCAGAGGAGTATTGTATGTGTTTTAAGGGGAAGCTAAGGAAGTTCACCAACCTGCTCAGACACTTCAGCTACAAAATGAGGAGTTATGATAAATGAGAGATTATTAACCTGGAGCCCACAGACTCTTGGAAATTCATGGAGATATTATAGGGGTCCAGGAAATTGGATAAAGGAAAAAAAAGTGATAATTTATATACAAGCTCAAAACAAAATTTTATTATATATGTGTTTATATAAAAGCACATGTTTATATATGTCTAAATATGTATATATACATATAGAAAAACACACAAAGAATATGTGTCAATGTGATTGATACACAATTTATCCTGTGACAAGTCAGAGTCCACATATATGATGTTTCTTAACTGTAAGACCATGCAGGAATTCACTATAAAATAAATTTGGGGTAGAGGTTTTATACAAATATATAGTTAAATATATAGCTGATATATATGTTGCTCACCTCTAGCTGGAATTTAGAATTTCCTTCAATTATTTAAAATATGGCTCAAAATATTTTTTAAAAAGACTCATATAATAACAAAGCATTCCTCATCTGTCAATGTGAGAAGTATATGGGTCTTTACCACATGCCCCTATCCCTTTTATGCTTTTTCTTTTTTAGCAAATGGGTTTTCCATGATGAACTATTTGGGTTTATTTTCAATGTTACAGCCCATTCAGAAGTCCACAGGAGTTGCAGGGGAGAGAGAGGTAGAAACAATTTGGTAAAGGAGGGATTTTTTGTTCTTTTTTCTTTTCCTTTTTTTTTTAAACTAGGAATGACTTTCAGCTTTATAGATTTTAGAGATAAAGAAACTGAATCACAGAGAATTTGAGGGAAAAATATATATGAAAAAATGTGAACACGGGTCTTCCTAATTCCAAGCCCAGTGCTCTATCTACTATATTGGGTGACTATGGAGGGAGTTTTGAAGGGAATCAGGCCAGAGATGGACTATACTTTAGTAGTTTTATGTAGTGCAATGTTTTACTATTTCATGATTAGTTTGTAGGTGAACATAGATACAAATACTCATTCAAATGCTAAATAGACATTTGGCCAACATTTTTGCAAAATTTCCATCATTTTTGCTGATAACTCAATTATTAAAAAAAGAATTTGGAGCTATAATTGGAGGGTTTTAGGACATAAACCCCAAAGATTGGATGTCATGTCAGGTGAGTTAAGAGTTAAAGTATGTCTTTAAATGGCAGACAGACTTATTGGCTGCTATCCATTCTGAGTGAGCAAGTAATCAGTGAATCCCTGATTGGAATGATGGATGGCTTATTTCTTCTTTCTCCAACATCCTATCTTAGAGCAACAGCTGGTTTCCAGAGCCTGTTATGTATATGCACAGCTTATTCTGTAACCTGCTTTTCTTTTTTTTTTTCCTTCAATTCTCTCTCTCATTATATGGATTGACTTGGTTATTTTGTATCAGCACAATCCAGTGATTTATGTATATACTTGACTGTTCATGGTAAAGAGAGGAAGGACCTCCCATAAGTCTAGACATTACTGAAAATACCAGATATACTATCAACACGGGTATATGCAACCCAGGACCAGGAGTCATTGAGGGATCGACTAACTACTACCACAACAAGTGACCTCGAGTAGTTGATATGAAACTTATGTGTACCTTTTTATCTCTAGTGAGAGAAAAAAGAAGGATTGGAAACCAAAGTTGGTGGTCTTGGAAATAGATGTGTAAATAATCCTTACCTCTAAATCAATACTAAATCAATATCAGTTGGCCTCAAGCCCTATAATGAAGTATCCTGGAAACTCTGAGAATGGCCTAGTGGTTGATGGGATTCAAATACTGAGCATCTTTTCAGAACTAGCTCCATTACATGATTTAATCCCGAAGGGAATTGTGTCAATGTGATTGATATATTATTCTATCTTGTGACAACCAAGTGTCCTAATTTCCTCTGGGCAGTGTGAAGAAATGTCAGCAAGGAAGTCCAAAAAAGTTATTCTGAATGCAGCTATAGATATATATAAAATTTAATCTTGCAAGGCAGCAGAATAGGGGGGCACATGTGCTGCATCCTAACTGTGAGACCATTGGCAAGTCACTTAATGCCCCCATGCTTCAGTTTCCTTAATTGTACAATGAATGGATCATACTAAGTGTCTTCTAAGGTAGTTTCTGATTCTTGGATCTTATTTAATTAAAAAAAATATTTTTAATCACATTTTAAATTTCAATCCTTGTCAATCAATATGATTAGGATGTTTTAAAGCTTCATAAATATATATGCGTGTATATATACACATCATATATATATATATATATATATATATATATATATATATATATATATATGTACACACACACATACACACACACACACACACACACACACACACATATATATATATATGTATATGTATATCAATATAGTGAGTAATAATGACTGCAAAAGACCAATGATATCCTCTTCTGACAGACTTTCTGACAGTGACATGATGAACTCAAGACACATAATTTGATGTATATTTTAGATGTATATAAATCTGCTCTGCTTGATGATGCATATTTATCATGGTTTTGTTTTTCTTTTCTTTATCCCATATAGAAAATAAATATATAGAACTATAATTTTCCTAGAATAGTAGCTTTTTTTAAAATCAATGGGTAAATAGCTGATATTAGTCTGAATAAAGATAAGACCATGGAAAATTACTCTGGTGTTTCCCAACTCACAATATCAAATGCCCAGAAAAAGAATAACTAGTCACTTGTGTTGATAATGTAAAGAACTCAGCTTCTAACCTATATCTTCCCTTGCCACCTTCAAGCAAGGGCAAAACATTTTAATAACAGTAACAATGTATCTAGTGCTACAATTTTTTTTGCAAAGAACTTTATAAATATTATCTCATTTTGTCCTCAGACAAAGCTTATTGGTAGGTGCTACTCTTATTTACTGTCCCATATTGGAGTTTTTTAAAGATACAAAGTAAACATCTGCATGGTGCTGTCTGTTGTCTATAGTGTTACTTTTTCCCCCTGCATTTGATATTTTGAGATAAATTTATGGGAAAGTAGTTAAAGACTTTTACTTTAATAATGCATGCTGTGTTGTATAACCATGAGTGCCTAAACTGTTTTAAATGATTTTACAAGGGATTGAAAATTCTTGATCCAGGGACAACTAGATGATGCAGTGGATAGTGGTGGCCCTGAAGTCAGGACGACCTGAGTTCAAATCCAAACCTCAGACACTTAATACTTTGTAGCTATATGACCCTGGACAAGTCACTTCATCCCAATTGTCTCAGCAAAATAAATAAGTAAAATCTTGCCCCCTGGGATGAATGTAATAACCCTTGAAAAGCAATTGTCTGGACACAAACCCTACTGAGATTTGTACTTCTTTTTAGTTTGGGAAACGAGGAAACTAATGAAAAATCAGCCCTCATTTAAAGACTTTCACATAAGAAGGAGGATGTGTCAATCATCTCATGACCGAATGAGGCAATATCTGGTTCTGATCTCATCTTCAGTTCCTTACTATAAAATGATAAGAGATGACCTCTATCTAAACAGACAAGCACATGTGACTAAATGTGGAGTGTCATAGTACGTATTTTATTATGGGTATTTAATAGGTTAAATAGAAACAAGTCTTCTGAAAGAAAGCAGAAGTTCTTTCCTAGCCCCAGAATTATTTCTGCTTGTGTTTTCTTAAGTTTATTCTTTTAGAAAATACATTTAATAGATTAATATTATTTCTCACGAACACCTGCGGTCAATCCTGACCTTATACTAATGAAGTTCCTTGTTTGCAACATGAATGTTCAAAGAGAGCCAGGAAAGGGAAAAAGAGCTTTGCTAGTATAAGGCCCAAGAGAATTTTGCTATGTAACTGAGGGCATAACACCAACCATTTCACAACTACTCATCCAAGAACAGACTTAGGTTCAATTTTATAAGTCTACCTCATAAACAATGAGCTTAGGTTACCTCTGTATGTGTCTATAATGTCTTCCTCGTTAGTATCTAAGTTCCTGGAGGGAAAGAACAAAATCTTTTTTGTCTTTTTATCTCAGGGTTTAGAACAAAACCTGGAAAATTGTAGGTACTTAAATGCTTTTTGATTGATTGATTGAAAACATTTGATTTCATTGGTTCACTAAAAATCTCTACTAGTCTTAGACTAACAGGAAGTCACAGGGATGTGTTATAATTGGGGTAATAAGACTGTAACTGCAATCCTCTTGCCCCACCCTTATAGAGCCTCCCCATAAATAGGAAACACAATCAATGAATGGTCTCTTCACTGTGGATCTATCTATTGGCACAATGCTTGGCATAGGATTGCTTAATGACTGATCAATGACTAACAACTTCTACTTGCTTAGTTTCCTCGATTGTAAAATGGAGATAATAATTAAATCTAACTCCTAGGGCTTTTGTGAAGAACAACTGAGATAGTACTTGTAGAACACTTAGCACAGTATCTGACACATAATAAGCTGGGATAATAAATGCTGGTTCCCTCACCCTTGCATTTATTTGAGTTGCCTCAGATGTGAGGAACTCGGTGCCTCCAAAGGCAGCCAAAAGCACTTGTGAAAAACGCTGAGAGTTTGAAAGTTTTTCTTGTGGTGGTTGTTTGCATTTATTTGTTTGTGACATTAACATGATGCCCGAATTGGTCTATTGACATTTTCTACCTCTTTCTCCCACTTCTAATAGGGCCTAGCAGAGTCAAATATTCGTCCCCAAGAGCCCCTCAGACATTTCAAGGTGCTTATTCTGTCTCCCTTGATTCTTCTTTTATCCAGGCTAAACAATACTTTAATCAGTCTTCAGGAGGCAGGACCCACAGCACTTGGTCACTGCTGCCCTTCTGCACACATGTGCAGCTCATCAATATCTTTCCTAAAATGAATACAATACTCCAGAAATCATTCAACCAGGGCAGTGTATGGCAGAATTTGTCGCCTTCATCCTATTGCAGAGGAAACTGAGACTCTACAGTCTGAAGTGCCTAGCCCAGAGTCACATGGCCAGTGAGGGTCAGAGTGACAACTTGAACTCAGTTCTCTACCTTCTGTCAAGGTGCTCCTTCTGTAATGAACTTTGCAAATATGGTCCCTGCCTCATCTCAAGTCCCATTCCAAATCTCATTTCCTGCCTTGATCCACATCAAAGATAAGGGCACAGATTCACACATATTACCACTCGGCAAGGTAGTGACTCCAGATATTAACCCATCGTCAATGATGACCTTTTCTGACAGATTTTAATATACTGACTTCTTACAGACTTTACACAGTCTTAAAATACGATCTCTTTTACCCTATCCCCCAAAGGTTGCCATTCATTTAGTTACAACTACTTTAAAATGAATCCCGTATATATTGCAATATGTTCAGAAGTGGCTTATGGCACAAGGGACACTACAATAATTCCCTCCCAACCACTCAGTTCTGCTGACAGCAGATAATAATCGTGTAGGCCTACACCCTATATAACCCTAGGGGGCCTTTGGAAGCAACAAATTTTGGAAAAATTTAATGAAAAATTCCCTGAAAATGGCAGCAGTTACGATCAAGCATAAAACACTTAAAACACAATTTCACCTCTGTTGGGGGTGGGGGAGGAAGAAGCAGGAAACTTAGAAATCTCTTGGTATATATTTTACTTGTAGGGTAAAAAGCAATTTTGCATATGGTATTTCTCTGAATCCTCACGATAATTCTTTGAATTCTTATTTCCTTCTCAGGATACAGAAGTGCATTGAAGATCAACAAATTTTATCTAAGAGCACTCCAGTGGTATTTGATTACTATTGACACAGGAATGGCATCCTTCTTTCTGGTCCACAGTAATATTAAGAGAGGAGATAGAAAAGTAAGAAAACAGAGAGGTGCTGTGAGCAAAAGAGCATCAGCCCTGGAGTCAGGAAGACCTGTATTCAAATCCTGTCTCAGATGTCAACTACCTATGAACTCTGAGAATGTCCTATAACCTCTCTCAACCTCAGTTCCCTCATATGCAGAAAAAAAAATAGAAACTCTTTGACATGGTTGTCATGAAAATATGAGATATATGCAAAGTACTTTACAAACCTTAAAGCACGATATAAACGCTAGCTATTATTATTGTTGTTATTTTTCATTATTATCATCAAATCTCTAGGAGGCAGCAGATTTACCCAGAGGTTCATAGCTAGTAAATGTCTGAGGCAGGAATAAAATGAAATGAGTGAACAGCTTCTGCCACTAAAGGGCCAACACTGGTACCCTGTAAAGTGAACAGAATATGAGGTAGGGAAATTTTTTTCTAGGTTTCTTGGAGACTCATTTTAAAAATTGGCCATGAAATATGACAGTGAGCAATGGCCAGAGCCCAAACTCTCCACTTATCATTACTCTCAGGCAGCTGGAGCAAGAGTGCTGCCAGGGCAATCTGCTCCAGGTCTATCTCCGGATTCTTGAACAGTATCAGTGGGTGACAATCTCTCTCCTTCCCGTTACCCGTTCCAATGGGCATGCCATCAGAGACCCAGGAGAGATGTTCCAATGAGCAATAACAGAAAGACATTGAGGTGATGCTATCATTTGTGTCCACTTAGCTGTAGGGAAGATTGCGAGCAGCCCAGCTTAAGAGGAGGCAGTGTTGATAAGGGACAATAGGGAGCTGGTGGCCTTCCGTCATGAAGAGAACATATGATGAGGGATGATTCAGATTGCTAATGAATAACATTGCTCAGCACGCAGAACTCTCCCTTCTTTCCATTTCATTGGGTAAGGAAGGATGTTTCCTGAATTCTGACCTTTTAAAGGAGTTTATCTCTTTGGCTTGGTCACTGGTGCCAAACTATCTATTAAAGTTGATAGATAATATGGCAGAAGGGAGAATGGCCTAATGGAGAGAGGCTTGATTTGGTGTTTAAAAAAGATCTGTGGTCAAATTCTACCTCTTGATTGTGCATATTTAACCTATATCAAATTGCTTACTGCTTTGGGGAAGGTGAGGTAAGGAACGGTGGGGGAAAAAAAATTAGAACACAAATTTTTACCAAAATTCATGTACCTTTACATGTATTTGGAAAAGTAAAATACTATTGAAAAAAGAAGATATAAAGAATGTTCAAGAGAAGAAAAAACAACAACAACAAAAACAATAAATTCCTCTTTTCATATTTGTTACCTGGATATCTATAGGTAGGTCACCACTTCTCTAAACTATAGTTTTTTCCTCTCTAGTTACCTATAACATTTAACTCACTGAGCTATTTTTTTTTCTCCTAAGCACTAGCCACACATGTTCAATTGATCCAGGGGCATCTCCAACTGCATGTCCCAGAGTCATCTCAAACTCAACTACTCTAAAGCAGAACTCAGTATCTTTTCCCCACACCCATTCCTCTGACAAACTTCCTATTCTTAATGGTCCCTCCATCCTTCCAGGTACCCACCTTCTCATCTTGGGTGTTTCCCTTGACTCCTTTCTCTCACCCTGTATACCCAATTACTGCCAGTTCTTGACATCTCTAGTGGCACAATATGTCTACATCCTTCCCCTTCCTCCACATGCATATTGCTACATTATCACCTCACATCCAGACAATAGCAACAATATCTCCAGGTCTCTTTCTTCTACAATCCATCTTTCATGTGGTTGCTACAATACTTTCCCTAAAGCACAGGTCTGCCTATATCAACACTCTATTCAATACACTTCCACAGTTTCCTTTTACTATTTCAAATAAACGTAATGTCCTATTTGGGGCATTTAAGATCTTTTACCACCAGGCCCCTACAATCAGTCTTCCTGCTATTCCCCAGCTTGAAACCTGCAAGTCCCATCACCATACCTGTGCACCAATTTGTTCTTTAAATGTAGAGTATACTCTATCCTTACTTCTTCCTCAATTACATGGAGCCTTTCTCCTGATCTCCCAAGATCAGCTAAATGAAGAAAAAATATCCTCTATTTACCAGGCAGCTGATGGTTGGATTGGGCACTAAGAATGTCTAAGACTCGGTCAGATAGTTTGCAGATGAAGCAAGAATTGAGGCAGCTGGTGATGAGTACTAACATAGAGTCAGGAAGACCTGAATTCAAATCCAACTTAAGATATATGAACCTGGGAAAGCTTTTTAAGCTCATTTACTTCATTTTCCCAGCTCCAAAATGGGAACAATGTCCTAGAGTTGTTATGAGTTTCTAATGAGCTGATACTCATAAAAAGTGCTTAGCTCAGTGCCAAGCACATCCTAGGCTCTATTGAAATATTTACTCT